>NC_039362.1:17421879-17721879 GCF_003573695.1 Papaver somniferum | reverse complement strand
CTTGAATAAATCTAGAGATATCTTGTTTAAAATTTCTTAAGGATTTTTACGAGATACCTTAATCGAAGTTTTCTTTCTAGTTCCAATTTCGACTAACAATTGTTGGTATACGATCAAGAACTGAAATCTATCAAAACCTTGGGTTTATGATCAGCAAATCTTGAATGGTCTTATATCAGAAGAGAAGGCCATAAGAGGTGAAAAACCTAGACTACAAGCTGTATAATCAATCACGAAGATTAAATCCAATTCGGCTTTGTGATCCCCAATACAAAGAATTTTATCTCACTCTTGTTCACAAAGAACAGAAGACATGGAAAACAACCTCATGAAGCTTACACCAATTTTCCAAAGGGGATAAAAAACGTGTAGCACTCACGAACCCTTTATTTATAGTGAACAAGGTAGCTTGAAATCAAAGCAAAGATATTTTACTTTTTCAAGACTCTCCTAATTTTTGGAGTCTTTCCAAAGTTACAACTCTTGCCAAAATAATTAAATAAATAATTAATTTAGGAAATATGGTATTTATATGAATAAATCACAATTTATCTTAGGAAGGAATCACAAACACTTTAATATGGTAATCAAATATGTTTGGAGTAATAGCTATCTTGCCTAGATAAGAAAACATCAAAAACTTGACAAAAAAGGGCTTATAGTCACGTAATTGGGCTCAAGTCCGTGAACCGTTACAAACAGTTCGTGGATTGTTTCCTACTAACTGTAACAATTACAGTAACACTTATAATTGTTACTTTAATTAATCACTCATAACTTCATTGTTATAACTCGGAATTGAGTGATTTTTGGCTCGTTGAATTTGTAAGCTCATTCACTATAACATGAAATCCTTTCTAGGATGAAGTTTATTGTCACAAAAGTCGTGAATCAAATAACCTCAAGTATATATACATAAATGTACATTACCGTCATAGGAATTGTTTCATAGAGTGAGCATTTATTTTGATAGATTAGAAAGGTAGAATTGAACAAGAATCTAAATGAAATCAGTTAACACATACCTTTGTTGATGAATTACTTGTTGGTGTCTTCTTGTAGTCTTCAAATTTCATCCTTCAAGAATAGCTTTGATTCTATTTCTTAGAATTAATCTAGTACGAAACTATCTTTAATATACTAAATCAAGAATGCATTTTGGCAACTAACTTGAAATACCAACGCTAGTGGGTTCAACCGAGCAATGCTCTAAAAACTATGATTCTGATGAAGATGAAAAGTCAAGTGTTGCGCTCCTTGGTGAAAATATTGATTTTGATAATTGTAGCAATACGTACATCAATCTTGATATTCTTCCCGTAGAAACTTCTTAAACCACTCTGGAGGATAAAATGGATTTTTCCCTGTCTACTGAAAATTCTATCTCACATGTTTCAGGTACCTTAATTTGTCTAGCAGCATGCTCAGCTATGGTATCTGAACCGTCCTCCACATTGACATGTTCTTATTATACTTTTAAGGGTCATGAACTCTCTAAGTGTTTCAAGTACAAGCATAAAATAAGATATGTCAACAAATTTCAACGGAGAGCAAATCGATTAGCAAACAAGCTCAAACTTGTTCAGAAGTCTAATTCCTCTGAGGTAGTAAACTCAATTCTTCTCCAAAAAAGTTAATTTCTAAAGAAATGATTAGACCACTCCGGGAAAGAATAAGGTCTAAACATTCTGTGAAAAAGGGTATTAAGAATTCCACACAAGAATTGAATGGCGGGAAAATTACCGTTCACCCCAACACAACTTGACCGTGTTAAAGGTGCATCTTGTCTAATGTGCCTGATCAAAGAGACAAGAGTTGAGCATAAATCAGGCTTTAGAAAAAGAAATTATTTGTTTTTTATTTTTCTTTCTCTTTGTTTTCCAGAAGTCTGTTGATCCTTTCATATCATAAATTGGTATTGAAAAGGTTTCCCCTTTTGATTATTAAAAGAGGGTTAAATTCGAAAATTCAGCCTTTTTTAGGGATGTGAATTGGTCGTACGTAAATCCTTTTTCTTATATAAAGGTTTTGTAACCCTACATTCCTTTTCCTTCCTTGAAAACTCTTTTTATCACAAGACTGCTTGTAGAGTCTATTCAGTATGTTCTCACAATCCCATATTTGTATGGAGACTCCAAGCATTATGTCTTCTGATGGAAAAGATGTTAATATAACTGTTAAGCCATCAATCATGAAGGAAAAAATGTTAATATAATTGTTAAGCCATCAATCATGAAGGAAAAAGATATATCTCATTCCTTTATATTTTCAAAGAGAAAAAGAAAGAATATGAAGAAACCAAGGCTAGCCCATCTAATCTTCAGAAGTTTTCTGGTGTTCTTGAAGAGTTGAAGGAAACAAGGAAGGAGATTCAGCAAATAAAGATATTGTTTTGAGAACTCTTGAAATTTATAAGACCTTGATTTGGCATCATCCAAGAAGGTTCATTGGAATTGACTCATTTCTTCATGAACCTTATGTTCCAATGGCTGTTGACAACAAGGAGTTCGGGGACGATAATTTTTTTTCCAGAGGTCTTAATGTCTAGGAAACTTCTTATGAGAATTTATTCTTGTGTTTTAAGAAGGATAACTAGGGTTTGGAATGGCTTATATTGTGATTACACATTGCTATTGCCAACGATTTTCATCTTGCAATGCTTTTAGATTTATTTATTTAAATTCTAAAGTTTATTTGGAAGATGATTTTTCAGTATTAATCTTTATTGGTTTCATATATTGCAAATAATGTTATGGGATATGTGTGTTTACGATCGTGAACTATGATTGTCCAATATATGTCAAAAGTTAAGTCTATTACGTCATTATGCAAATATTGATGGAAAATAGAATGAGCTTTTGAATTGCAAAGATTAAGTCTATGATATCATTATGCAAATATATTAATGAAAAATAGAATGAATCTTTGAATATTTCGCAGTATTGATCTTTCCCTGATCCGCTTCTATGTGAAAGTATTGTATGGCTCCTTAAGTCTTCTTATGTTGAGCATTTCCGATTAAATTAATCATTGAGGTTTCTTTGTGGTTAATTTAATTGATTTTTATGGATACAAATTAATGTTTCATGTGATTTGTTAATGTCCAAAGAAATCCTTCTTTTCTTGCAAAAGTAAGGTCACTCTTGTTGTTCTTTCGGGAATGGCATTTTATGGGAGAGAGTTCTTAATTGAACTTGTGCTTAATTGCAAAATATTTGTGGGGAGTGCGGCTGTGGAATATTATAGGAGTTATCTTGTATCTTTATAAACTCCTTGATGAATACACTAAGTTTCGACTATGTGAAATCATCGAAACAAAGTTGATATGTTCTCTTTTAGTCATGAGGTATCTCTTTGAGAATTTCATTATGATCCCGCTAGTTTTCGTACCTTTTACATATACATATTCTTTACGGATCATTATGTAAGGGGAAGTGGTTTTCATTGTGGGATGAAGTATTGATTAAGGGGGAATGATGCATATCACCGTAGTATGATTGTCAAAGTTGTGATACAATTGAACTTTGAAGATTTTTAGAGCACTTCTCTGTCGAACTCGCAAGCGTTGCTATCTCAAGCTTGTTTGTCAAGTTTAGTTGTCAAAACTATAAGTCTTGATTTCTAGTCTACTTATAGCTATGTATCAGATTAGGATATAATGTGTAGTTGAGCTTTAGCCTTCACGACGTTCATCGATTGAAGACAAATAACTACTAAGGGGAGCTTGTGGAACTTCATTAACAAATGGTATGTGGAGACTTGAATTCATCTATCACTCAGAAATCTATTTCTATTTTATCTCGTATTGAGACAAAATTCGTATAGCTATATAGACTTTATATTATACACATTTAATATTTCGAGCTGAGTTTAACTCGCTTATATCTTTCTCGAAATATGTGTTGGTAAGATTTCGCTTTAACCAAGTTCATATTTTATTCTCGACGAAAGTCAAAATATGATCATTTGAAAATGCCTAGTAACATCTTATATGAATTGTGTGAGACAGTCATTTGATGTAGACTCGGAATGTTTCGTATTGATCAGTTGATTACTTGAAAATTACTTTGAAGCTAATAGTTTGTGTAAGATAGTTATTATCGTCTTCCAAGATTGTTTCAATGATTAAATGGAGTTTAGGACAATTAACCTTTGATTGGATATAGCTCAGTATGCATACTTGTATGCTAACTGTTGCAAGTATATTCCAAGTCCGGGAATTTAGTATGCATACCCGTATGCGTACTGACTCAACAGTTGAAGTTCGGGAACTATAGTATGCATACCTGTATGCGTACTGGTTTCAACTGAGTTCGGTCATGAACGACAGTATGCGTACCCGATTGCATACTGGCGAACAAGACCAAGTCCGGGAACTTAGGTATGCGTACCCGTTTGCATACCTGAGTGGGTTAAGTTCTAAAATTGGTTAAGTATGTTTACATACTCATGAACAAATACATTTATATAATAAGGAATGCAATCTTTGCAAACCGTAGCTATAATGTTCATGAATTGATTCGAGTGAATCAAAAACGATTGTGCTTCAATTGTATCTTGTATACTTCTATGAGAATATAAACAGTTGAACTACTCTATTACTAGTTTCATTTGAGTCATTTGAACTAGTTGTGATTAAGATGAACAAGGTTGATATGAAATTTTTCATATGGCTAACTTCGGTTAACTATTGTTAAGCCAACCAAGTGTACACGTTTAGGTACGGTTACCCATATCTAAATGAAGGTACATTTCACATGTGTGTAACAAGCTAAAACAATCTAAAACGGTTGAAATATATTAGCTTGAATCTAATTAGGTTTTCATCTAACGAATATTGAATGCTTTATTACCAAGGTAACATTGATTGCAAACCCTGATTAACGACTTGAAGACTTCATTGGGATTCTGAAGCCAGACCCAACTATTTTCTATGTAGTTGCGTGTTCTGATCTTACTTTTTTCTATCGTATTGATTATTATATTCTCTAAGATTTGCTCGAGATTTAATCTCCGATAGGTAAGATAAAAAGTAATCACAAAGCTCTTCGTTTCATTCTTTGTGATTCCACAATATCTTATTTCGCTACCATAAGGTTAATATTACTGTGAGGTGATTGATATTACTAGGATGTTCTTTGGGAATATAAGTATGATGTATCAATTGGTTCCTGTTCACCTTGATTTATCAAAAGACGGAACAAAAATTCATAGGTATTTCTGGGGGAGATAGATTTATCTATTCAATAGACTTTTCTGTGTGAGACATATTTGTTTATCAAGTCTTCGACTTTGGGTCGTAGCAACTCTTAGTTGTGGGTGAGATCAGCTAAGGGAATATAGTGCGTATAGTCCTGCTGGGATTTAGAGGCGTAAGGAACGTGACTGTACCTTAATCAGTGTGAGATTGGTTAGGGCTCAACTACATTCCAGACCGAAGTTAACTTGTAGTAGGCTAGAGTCTGTAGCGGATTAATATAGTGTGGTGTTCAAATCTGGACTAGATCCCGAGGTTTTTCTGCTTTTTCGATTTCCTCGTTAACAAAACTTTTGGTGTCTGTGTTATTTCTTTCTGCATTATATTTTCTATATAATTGAAATATCACAGGTTGTGCGTAGTTCAATCAATTAGATAATCCAACCTTTGGTTGTTGATGTAAATTGATTGACACTTGAACATTGGTCTTTGGTACCGTTGAAGTTATTTCTCATATTGATCCGGCTCAAAGATTCCTATCTGTTCGATTGCAGATTGATTTGATAAATAGAGATATAACTCTTGGATGTATTTTCCTTGATTGACTCTGACTATCTTGTTGATTCTCTTGGAAATATATTGGGGTTAGTCCATACAGATGCCTAAACGAAATATTTGGTGTGGTTGTTAGACCTCCGCTTTTTCAAAAGTGAAATACCTTCACCGGCAGTTAAAGTTCGAAAGACCAAAGTATGTCAACCTCCAAAAATAGCACATACGAATCCATGTAAGAACATTCCTTATATTTGTCATTATTGGGGAAATAAAGGTCATCTGGAAAGGAGATGTCATTTTCGTATAAGGAATGAGAAACCTCATGATGTTCTTATTTTGGCATCACAAGAAGTTGTGAAACCAAGATCATATGTTAAGGCTAATCCTTTTAACATTATAGGTTGTAACTATCCAACCTTTAGGCAAAGGAATCAGTGATGTGATAAACCTAGATTTGCGTATAAACGTCATACGAAGTCTTTTCACAATTGTAATGATTATCAAAAGGAAGACAAGATCCGATGCTCCCAATTGGATGAAGACTAACTTGCAAAATAATAGTCAATCCAATTCTCTTTCTAGAAATCTAGAAGAGAGTAATGGGAAAAAAGGTTCTGATTGTTCCTAAACGCACTCATAAGTGGATACCAAAGAAAGTCAATGATGCTTTGAGTGTGAAAAGGAATGATCTCCTAGAAAATTCCATGACTATGGAGAATCCAGTATCCATGATGTTAGAAGTTAAAGAGTTCTTTGGAAATATGGATTTGGATATTAAAGGTTCTAAAAGACATATCTTTCATGATAATCCAAAAGTGAAACACAAGAATTGGTGGAAGAAGAAACGAAGTAAGCCAAAGACTATAGATTGTGAAAAATCGATAGTTGCGGAAAAGTCGGTTTTTATCACCAGTGGTGAGCAAGACATTGTTCACCTCAATACAACTTGATTGTGTTAGAAGTGCATCCTCACCAAGGAATTCCATGTTATGTATACAGTGAGGGAAGCACAAGAATTGGAGCACACATTATGTTGGGTACGATTTTGAATTTTTGGTAAGACTGTAGAGTTCGATTGGATTCTTCCAAAAAGGTATGTCTATAAACTTGAGCAATATTTATGATTTTATTATTTTCTTAAAGTGCTTATCATGATCCATGTACCTTGTGTATCGTTCATGTCTACCTAACTTGATTTGTGTTTAAGGTTCTTAAATGTTCAGGGTCGAAAATAATAGTTCGAGATGTTTGGCCTTCATGGTACACATACCAGGTATGCATACCATCATTTAAAATCAAAATCCAGGGACTTCAGTTCGTATACTTGGTTTGCAAACAGCTCCAAGTCACAAAATCCGTTTGCGAACTGGCATGTAGACGTCGATATTCGGTAAACTTATTTTGGCCGTAACTTCTTCGTACGAACTCGGAATGACCTCATTCTTTTGCATTCTCTTCCTCTTTGAATTATTTAAAAATGATGATGAGAATTCTTGAATTTGGATGAGTTAAGATTGGTCTTTGTCTCGTCTCTATTTTAAGTGTTTCGTTCTGATTATTCACACTTGTGCCACTTTTATTGGACTTGGGCACTTGGATTCTTGGAGTACTTCTCTTATAAGCTCATTTGTAGCTCTTTTACGAATGTTGTTGGTGAATCACAAAGAAGGAAGTTCAAGAATGGGCAGTAGTACGAGATTCTCTGAGATTCTTGAATTTTCACAATCCTCTTATGTGAACTACGGTACATGGTCGATAATGACTTTGTATTTTCTTCTTTGTTAATAAAATCTTTTTATACGCCTTTGGTAGCCATTGTTGGTGTAAATCCGTGCAAAAAAAGAATTGATTCTACCTTTTAAGAGCAAATCATCTTGTATGTTCTTTACAAGTTTGTCTCTTCGTTTTGTTTTCTAGGAAACTTCTTATGAGAATTAATTCTTATGTTTTAAGAAGGATAACTAGGGTTTGGAATAGGAAATATTGTGATTACACATAGCTATTTCAACGATTTTCTTCTTGCAAAGTTTTTAGATTTATTTATTTAAACTCTAATTTATTTCGAAGATGATTTTGCAGTATTAATCTTTATTGGTTTTATATATTGCAAAAATATTTTATGGGATATGTTGTGTTTACGTCCATGAACTATTATGTCTTTATGCATATATTGATAAAAGATAGAATGAACTTTTGAATATTCTGCAGTATTGATCTTTCCTTGATCCACTTTTATGTGAAAGTATTGTATGGCTCCGTAAGTTTTCTTTTGTTGAGAATTTCCGATTAAATTAATCAATAAGTTCTTCTTGTGGTTAATTTATTCGAGTTTTCTGGATGCAAATTCATGTTTCATGTAATTTTTTAATGTCCAAATAAATCCTTCTTTTCTTTTAAAAGTAAGGTTGCTCTTGTTGTTCTTTCGGGAATGAAATTTTATGGGGGGAGTTCTTAATTGAACTTGTGCTTAATTGCCAAATATTTGCGAGGAGTGCAGCTGTGGAATATTGTAGGAGTTATCTTGTATCTTTATAAACTCCTTGATGAATACACTAAGTTTCGATTATGTGTGAAATCATCGAAACAAAGTTGATATGTTCTCTTTTAGTCATGAATTATCTCGTTGAGAATTTCATTATGATCCCGTAGTTTTCGTACCTTTGCCAATTTATATTGACAAAAAGGGGGAGAATTATTTGGTAGTTCACACTACATACATATGGTTTATGAATCATTATGTAAGGGGGAGTAGTTTTCATTGTGAGATGGAAGTATTGACTAAGAGGGAGTGATACATATCACCGTAGTATTATTGTCAAAGTTGTGATGCAATTGAAATTTGATGCTTTGTAATAATATTATGAAGCCAGATCCAACTATTTCCTCTGTAGTTGCGTATTCTGATCTTACTTTTTCTATCCTATTGAGTACTATCTTCTTTATGATTTGCTCGAGATTTATCTCCGATAGGTAAGAGATAAATGTAATCACAAAGCTCTTCGTCTCATTCTTTGTGATTCCACAATAACTTCTTCTACTACCATGTAATTAAATTATTGTCAGGTGACTGATATTTCTAGGCTGTTCTTCGGGAGTATAAGACCGGATTATCAATTGGTTCATGTTCACCTTGATTTATAAAAAGACGGAACAAAAACTTCGTAGGTAATTCTGTGGGGGACAGATTTATCTATCAGAATAGACTTATTTGTGGGAGACAAATTTGTTTATAAGTCTTCGACATTGGGTCGTAACAACTCTTAGTTGTGGGTGAGATCAGCTAACGGAATCAAGAGTGCAGAATATGGCGTGGTTCTAGAGGCATAAGGAACGCGACTGTACCTTAATCGGTGTGATACTTGGCTAGGGATCAACTACATTCCAGTCCGAAGTTAACTTGTATTAGGCTAGTGTCTGTAGCGGCTTAGTACAGTGTGGTGTTTAAATCTGGACTAGGTCCCAGGGTTTTTCTGCATTTTCAGTTTCCTCGTTAACAAAATTTCTGGTCTCTGTCTTATTTGTTTTCCACATTATATTTTTTTATATAATTGAAATATCACAGGTTGTGCGTAGTTTAATCAATTGGTAAATCCGACCTTGATTGTTGGATAGGTGTTGATGGTGGTTTTTAGTTCAGGGCTAAAATTGTAAAACCCTGTATTTAATGAGCCGTCTGCAAAGGGACTGAGCCATTTAAAATCAATGAGTGCCCGTGCCTCTCTACTCTACATGTATTGATCAACTCACTATATTTATTCAGAATGGTGCATGTAGCAACAATCCCAAACATTCTGTAAACTCTCACATACATTACTCATTAGTGTATGGTTTATTAAGTATTTTCCTATGCTATGTTACCCAGCTGAACCCTTAGTATTGGTATGACATAACAATTAGTGTTCACTCGCAGCTGAGTAACACGAATTTCCCGAAGTAGCAAAGTTAAGGTTTGTGTAGGATCATAATTTCGCAATGATAATGTTTCAGCGAAATTATCAATGACACAGCATAACAGCGTCGCAGAACAGTTTCAGAAATGATAGAATAAATGACGTCATCTAAGGTCACAAGAAAGATGTGATAATCTTGCGAAGATTAGAGAGTTTGCGAAATTAAAAATTGTAAAGTTGCGAGAATATCGCAGATCATATCCGAAAATAAAGGACAGATTAGCTGTCATCCACTATGTATTTTCTTATAAATAGTCGTTCGAGTTGTAAAGAGAGGGGATCCTTTTTTGAGTAAGAAACAAGTAAATAGGAGAGAGAAAGTCAAAAGCATAGATCATTCTTGAATCTTTATCTTTTCTTGTAAGAGCATCCAAATATTAATCAATAAAATTAAGAATACAAACCTAAAATGAGTTGATTAGTAATGAAATCACATGAAGAGTGTAGTGTAGGATTTCCTGCAACTACATAATGGCGCTAGAAACAGGGAGGAGTTGAAGATTATTCTAGAAAAAGCTAAAGATTGATATTGAGATTTGTGAAAATTTAAAGTGATTGATTAAGAATTTTTCATAATTTCTTGCAATACTATTAGCATTGAAGAAATGGCTAGAAGAAGAAATACATCCGAACAACTGACTACTATTAGAAGAAGCAAAAGAATTGCCGGAAGAGAAAGAAGTGAAATGGGAGAATTTACTATTATGAGAAATAATAGAGAAAATCAAATTCAACCGCCAATTCAACAAACACTAGTTCAAGAGAGGAATACAGATTATGACAGGGTGAGCATACACACTTGGCGATCAAATTCAGCAGAAGAAATAGAAGAAAAACAACACAACAGAAATTATAGACAGGAAGAGAGAAATCAAGAAGCAGATGAAGGGATAATTCATGGAGATGAGGAAATTGGAGCGTTAGAAACATTGAGACGAAGAATACATGAAGAAAGAAGAGCTGAAGCAGAAGAGCGTGCAAATTTAACAAGGCAAAATCACGAATTAAGGATGGACAATATAAGACTACAGAATAGAAGATCGGGAAGTATTACAAAATCATATTCAAGATCGACTAGAAGAGAAATGAGGCGAAATTCACCCACAATCAATACTGGAAACAATATTCAAGAAGAAATATCAAATCCTAATGAAGAATATCGCGAAAATAGAGAAAGAATTGATGATCGTTACGTTCCACAAAATGAAACTTTTGATGATGAGAAAATTGGAGGAAATCAAGAGAACAGGAAAAATCAGGGACAAAATAACCAAGATGGCGAAGGAACTCAAGAGGAAGGAAGAAGAATTTTACATGTGAGAGAAACTCAAAAAAATCAACAGACAATTGAAGAAGAAATTGAAAGACATTATGTTGAACAAGCACGTGTAATCTGCGAACGTGAAAGATTGAGAGCGGAAATGGAAGAACAAGAGCTTCAGGAGAAAATTCGCCAGAACAATCATAACAATCGAGAAAGAAGGCGTACACAAACCGGAATAACGATAATCTCAATGAGGAGTATGATAGAGTAAAAAGAATGGCTGAAAGACAGCGAATTGAATTGATAAGAAATGAACAAAATTATGGAGGGGAAAATGAAAGACATCATTATTTGCGAATTCAAGATAGAGATGAGGAAGAGAATCGCAGAAGAAGACTAGATGAGGATAATGAAGAAGAGATGCAAAATTTCGCTAGAGAAGATAGACGTGAAAGCAGAAGAAGAGAAGCAAAATGAAAGAGACCAATGGATCAAGATTCAGGTGTAAATAAACAAATCTTGAAAGAATTAGAAGAAATGAGAGGAATGCTAAATAACATAGGAGAAGTAGGTAGAAGACAATTAGATGAAGCAATAGAAGAAGCTGTGAAAACTCCATTTACAAGGGAAGTACAATTAAGAGGAATACCACCGAAATGCAATTTTCCCGCATTAACCAGCATTTTTGATGGAACAACTTGTGCAATTCAGCACATTAAAGCCTATGTAAGGTGCATGTTACAATGGGAAAATCATGATGCGGTATTGTGCAAATATTTTGCATCCAGCTTAACAGGAGAAGCGTTAAAATGGTTTGAAGGTTTACCAAAGAATACAATAACCTCCTTCAATCATTTGCAGACTACATTCTTGGGAGCATATATAAGTAATAATTCCTCACGACCTGGTATAGAAGATGTGTTTGGATTAAAACAAAGGATTGGCGAAAGTTTGAAACACTTGACTAAAAGATGGAGAACTATGTGTAGCAAAATGGATGGCCGTGTAGATGAGAGATATCTCATATTATCATTCATGAATGCTATGTTTGCAACAAACCTATTGTATGTCCAAATTTTCAGAGTCAAGAATACGATTACAATGGCTGAATTGCGAGAACTTCAAGAAAAATACATTGCTCTAGAGGAAAGGCAAAATGAAATGGAATCATATCCAGTTGCGAACACCAATTCACAAACAGCGAATGCAAGCTTATTACCCAAACTAATAAACACAGTGGAGAATACTTCGCAAGTACAACAAGAGAAGGTGACAAGTAACAATCAACATAAATTGGTATCTATGGGGAGCCGATATCAAGAAGAGTATGATATAGAAAGAAATTTCTACAATCGTGGAGGAAATAACAAGATTCAAAGGCTCGATCAATCGCAAGAAACTTATGGAGGTCAAAGACAAAACTATAATAAAGGAGTCACAAGGTAATATGGGAAGAAATCAAGATGCCACCTCTAAATGCAAGTGTGGAGAAGATATGGGAAGCTATAATCTTGATGGAAAATAAACCAACACCGTGGAACATGGGAACATAACCAACTCCAAACCACAGGAGTCATGACTTTTGTTCTTATCATCATTTTCATGGACATACCACAAATGATTGCAGAAATGTAAAAATAATTATTTTGAGAATGATAGATCAAGGAAAACTAAACGACTTTCTGGTAGGACATCCGCAATCTCAACCATTACCACCACCACCAGAACATCACAAAGTGAATACGATGAAAAAGAAAGAAACATTCTTCATAGAAGTTGTTGAAAAGCAAAAAATCTATTATGTCACTCTATCGTACATTCATATAAGACAATTGAAGATTTTCATGATAATGTTTTGAGTAGAGTGTTCGCAAGAGATAATGATGGAAGAGAAATTATGAATATTGCGAAAATCTCGCCACTAGAGGAATGGAAGAAACAAATCATTTCTTTTACTTCATAAGAAATTTCCGAAGGAGAAGAGGTGCATGACAATCCATTGGTAATAAAATTAGAAATTAATCCAAAACCGAGAGAAGATGAAGATGATGAAGTTGAAGATTCATGGGCAATCAATAGAATTTTAGTTGATACTGGAAGCTCTGTGAACATCTTATTTTATCATACTTATAAAACCATGGGTGGAAGAGATGATGATCTTATACCATCAACATATAAGATATATGTTTCTAATGGTACTGCTAACAAGACTAAAGGGGAGGTTACTATGCGAATTCCATTGAAGGGAATATCTTCTGAAATCTCATTTTGTGTCGTTGATGTAGAATCACCCTACAATGCGTTATTTGGTCGACCTTGGCTACAAGGGATTCTAGGTGTAGCTTCAACTTTCCACCAATGCATCAAATTCCCTCACCCCAATGGTGTAGGAATCATAAAGGGATACTGGGTCGAAGGAAAGAGATATTACGAAACTGAGATAGAATCTTGCGAAGGAAGAGCAAACAAGAAGGAAAACTGGCGACACAAAATCAAAGATGTACAAAGAAGTGAGAGGTTGATGGTGGATACAATCGAAAGGAAAGGAGAAGAGATGTTGCGAAATTAATGCTAGCTCAGAATAAAAATGATGAACGCACCACTACCAAGGAAGCAGTAGCAGAAAATAATAAAGAAGTAGAGGATGGCAAAGGTAATAAAAACAAGAAATGTATGAATGATTAAGTTGTTGCGATACTCTCGCAATAAGTAAAATTCTAAAAAATACATTTGATTGAACAAAAAAATTGAGATTGCGAAATTCAAATAAAATATAATGATTTGCGAGACTTTCGCAGAGATAATGAATTTTACAGAAAATAATCAGAGAAGAATGACAAAAGAGAAATAGGCGAACCTTTATGGCGTACACCCTAGTTCGTGAATACAATTTTGCAAGAGGCAAATGTAAGACCTAAAGTACGTCATATAAGGGGGTACCTGTTGCATGGCTCAGGGAAAGGCTACACCACCCCCGGAACCTGAGTCATGGAGATTTGGGGTCAATGAAACCCATCCGGGAGAGGCACCTTGGATTCTCAACTTAAGCATATGACTTAGGTTGGGAGACTAAGGTAATAAGGACTCTCCCAAGGAGTGAAGATCTGATCAAGTCGCCGAGGTACACGGTTGAGTCAAGAGTGCCAGAGACGTTTGAAGCATACTTTTCCATTCTTTACAAGTCTTGGCTTATACTGCACTCGGCCTGAAGAAAACCCCACTTCGGGTGCAGTCTCGTAATCATAAACCCTATAGGTAAAAGGGATAAGAGGCTGCGAAAACAACTGGTTGTTGTTAAGACTGGATGGGAGGAGCTAACCTTGTATGGTAGAAGTACGCCTCCTTGAAGGGGCAACCAGGGGGAAGATAAGGGCGACACCCTCCATTATGGAGATGATAAGTGTCTTAAGACGCAAATGTCATGAGGCTTCTTATTCGCAAGGATATTAAGACTTGTCATATTTGTGCAACAATCCTGAAGAGGCAATAATATAAAAGAAAAGGATAAGACGAGATCAATGGTTTTTCGCATGAAAGTGTGAATTCGTCCTGCGATTTGGTCGCAAGACGACAATGTCACGGGGCTTCATTTTCGCAAGAATATTTAGGCCTGTCACATTGTCGCAACATTCCTGAAGAGGCCATAATACAAAAGAAAAAGTTAAGACAAGATCAATGGGTTTTTGCATGAAAGTGGAAGGACGTCCTGCGATTTTGTCGCAATGACAAGAGGTGGCATAATAATACCTTTAATTAGGAAGGAAAAATAAGACCACACAGGAATGAGATTTTGAAAAGAAACAAAATTCACTTCGCAAAGGTCGAAGTTATACAATAAGAATTTTTTATGAAATCTCTCATTTGGATTCAAATAACAGAGGCAAGTATGGGAATGTATGAAATTAGAAAATGTTATTTGTCTCCATATGAGATTTACTCAAAATTCAAGAATTAATGATTATATTGATTAACTGTATTGCAAAGAAGAATTGTTTTAATTATGCAGGTCAAAATGAAAGAACACAAATATACAGAAAGAAGAAATAAATGTACAAGTATTACAAAGAATCAAAGAAAGAAGTAAAGACTATTTCTTGGTTAATCCTTCATTATCTTCATCAGACTTGTTTCCTTCTTCATCTGCGTCAGAATCTTCATCACCATCAGAACTTCCATCACTATCAGATTCTTCATCGTCAGCTTCGCTATCAGAGATAATCAAACTGGGAGTATTCTGTGGGATTTCTTCTAAAAGACAAGGATAATCAGAATGTGGGATATTATGATCATCACAAACCATTTGGATGGTTTGATTGCGAAAATGCATAGCGTCATTCTTAAAATTCGCAACAGTGATCTTGATTTGATTCTTTAATCTAGAATACTTGTCGTTGCGAGAAGAAAGATTCTTTGCGAGTTCCTCCTTTTCAGCTTCAAGTTCTTCAATCTTTTCACGATATTTATTTTCAGAATCTGCGAACAAAAGACAATCAATTATTAACTTGATGAAAATTCATAAGAAGCAAAAGATTAGTAAAGAAGAGCAATTAGCAACCTTCTCTGTCAGAAATCATATCTCTAATCAAGGCTGTATGTTCAACTTGGAGACTAACATTTACGCCTAAATCTTTTCTAGCATCATCTAAAATTTTCGCAGCCCAAAAAATTCATCCTCACTACTTATGAGAAGACGAGAACGAATTTGATTTTCCCTTTCGCAGAGTTCATATTCTTGCGGTTAGCTTCATCTCGCTCAAGTTGAACTTCAAGGAGAGCCTCTTGGAATTTCGCCAAAGCCTTGGCACCTTGATCAGAGATACGATCCTTATCATCTATGAGACCGCTAATTTTGGTTCTTAACTCATTGGTTTTCTCTTTGGAATCAATAAGGAGACGCTTAAATCTTTGGCTAAGCCTAAACTGGATCTATGATCAATTTCTAAGAGGCGAAATTTAGATCTAAGTTCATTTAGAGAAAGAGATGAAATTCTATCATTTGAGAAGCTATTTAAGGAATTGTTAAGACGTTCAAGAAGGGTATCATTATCCAAGGCATTAGGAAATGAGCGAAGAAGGGTAGCTTCATCAGAAAGACCATAAATGTCTGCAAAAAGGATCATTTAAATAAGATAAAACAACAGATGAATGAATAAAGAGAAAAGAGAAATAACATACCGTAAAGCTGATTATCTTGTGAAGACTAGATTTTGTTCTTATACGAGAAGAATCAATTTCTAATTGTCTATTTTTCTCGCGAAGACCTTTAACTTCAGCTTCCAATTCTTCATTCTTTTTGCGAAATTGAAGATTCTTCTTTTCAAGATTTTCACGTCTTCTCTCTAGATCTGAGGCAACAGCAAAAGAAGCTTTTCCAGCCTGCGAAAAATATAAAAAATATTAATATAGAAAGAAATTTTGAGTTATAACAATGAAGAAGTAAAAGGATAAAATATACCAGACTATTGAGAGAATGCAAAAGTCGGGAGTCACTGATCTAGAAACTCCACGAAGAGAGCTATCACCATCCAGTAAAGGGACATCGCAAAGGGTAGCGAGAGCTTTGCAGGTATTTGCGAATTGGCTATCTCCCATTCCTTGTAGAGAATCAGAAAAGAGGCCAGAAACTTAGCCATAGAAGATTCAGGTGGAGAATCTTCACTTGCAGCAATATCATCGTTGTCCTCATCACCCTTATCACTTTCAGAATTTTCGTGAGGAATATTTGAAGGAAGAAGAACGAACTTTCCTTTTCTTTGGAGGAGGACCAGTTGATTTTTCCCTGCGAAGAGACCTTTACCTTTATCACCAATCTTCGCAACATCAGCAGATTCTTCTACTTCAGCAATAATCTTCACACACAGATAGAAATAAGGAAGCATGGAAGTAACATATACTATTTAAAATCAAAGAGAAATTGAAGAAATTTAAATCATAAGAGAAAATTTCTTACCTCATCGTGTATGGCGAAGAGCTAACAGAGTACTAGATTTCCCAGTCCTGTTATAACTATCTTTCAGTTTTTGGATCTGCGGAATGTCGCAAGAGTTAGCGAACAGAATAATAAAAATCAATAAAGAAATATAAAGTGAGTTAAATGGAAGAAACATACCTCTTTCTCCTCTTTCGGGCCAAGAGAAAACCCAAGGTTGATAAGCAGCGAGATTCGCAGGAAGAACATTTGACCCAGCAATGTAGGGTCCCTTTAGCATTAAAGGAAAAACACACCATTTATCATCTTTGATTGGCGAGGAGTTGTGTTTTTACCAGAATGCCAGTCAATATCTTGCATGAGAATTTTGGCTTCATCAATGTTATCTTTCCTTTTTAAGCGAATACCCCAGCGAGTATTCTCTTTCTTCATGGAGATAAGTTCATAGTTCTCAAAGAAATTCTCCACTGTATACTTCTCAGCAACTATCTCCAGGTTTGCGAATTTAGGATCCCTAAGTTCTTTGGAGTACAGAGATCCTCTACCAGCACCACGATTAGCGAACTCTAGCATCAGACGGATGCAGTCCCCACTCAGTTGGAAGATGGCTCGCGAAAATCCCGGATGAGCGAGAATTTCATAAAATAAAGGAAGATCTGGGTTATAAAGAGGAATGGGGAGACCTGCGAGAATCTGACCTAGCGAAATTATGATTGATTGATCATCACAATATTGATCAGAGAAAAGCTTGACATAAAGAATTGATTTGGCATTCTCACCAGGAATGGTGGAGAGTTTGAAACCTTTATCAGCAAGATCTTTTTGGACATCTTGTAAATTCTTCTCATATCTATGACCACTTGGAGCCATGTTTGAATATATAGTATGGGAATGTATGGAAAGTAAAAGGATTGAAGGAAGAAAAAGTTACAGCAGCAAAATTTACAGAAGAATAACAGAATTGCAGAGACGAGAGAATAAAAATAGAAGAGAAAGTAAAAAGAAAAATAGAAAGAAGAGTAAGATGAATATATAAAGGAGATTTTTTTTACTCGAAGAAATAAACACCATTAAGACGAAGAGACGTGAGCGGTTAAAAAGTTGCGGTTACAGAAGACGTGTCAAGAAACAAATGGACGAAAAAATATGTGTGATAAATGCAGAATATGAAAAGATGATCAGTTGCGGCATTTCTCACATCATTCTCTACTTTGCAGAGAAGATATGAGAAGAGGCAAGATGTATGATCAGAATTTCGCAATGATAATGTTTCAGCGAAATTATCAATGACACAGCATAACAGCGTCGCAGAACAGTTTCAGAAATGATATAATAAATGACGTCATCTAAGGTCACAAGAAAGATGTGATAATCTTGCGAAGATTAGAGATTTTTCGAAATTAACAATTGTAAGGTTGCGAGAATATCGCAGATCATATCCGAATATAAAGGACAGATTAGTTGTCATCCACTTTTTTTTTATAAATAGTCGTTCGAGTTGTAAAGAGAGGGGATCCTTTTTTGAGTAAGAAACAAGTAAATAGGAGAGAGAAAGTTAAAAGCAGAGATCATTCTTGAATTCTTTATCTTTTCTTGTAAGAGCATCCAAATATTAATCAATAAAATTAAGAATACAAACCTAAAATTGAGTTGATTAGTAATGAAATCACATGAAGAGTGTAGTGTAGGATTTCCTGCAACTACAGTTTGCATGAAAATGCTCAATCAGAAGACGCGCTAACTGCTCTCTGAGAATAAAAGAATTTTGTCTCAACACACAAAATTTGTTAAATTTGTTCAATTTTGTGATAACTCACAAGGTTCAAGTTTTGGCACAATTAATGTACAAACATTAGGTTTTTTTATCCTTGTGCAAATATCTCGAACCCTATTGGTCGAGGCCAAACCTAGATAAACTGGGAACTAATCCGCCATGGAGCTAGTAGGAGCAAAGTTCTACCAAAAAACGAGAAATAAGGAAGAACTGTGGCAAATGAAAGTGACAACAAAAGAGGCGCGGGCACGCCACATAACTGGCCGGTCCGCTCCAACAGGCGCCGCCTGTGGCCACTGATCGCGGTCCATGTTTCCCTTGCCAATCTCTTTTTTATATCGACCAATCAGGTCGCTCTAAATATGCCACACACATTTAGAATGAGCTCGGCCCCATATTGCTTGCTGGACCTCTTTCCCAGTGACCAATCAAGTCGCTCTAAATGCGCCACTAACATTTGGAATGAGGCCGGCCCCATGTTTCTTGCCGGCCCCCCTCTTTTTGCCATCGACTAATCAGATAGCTCAAAACCCGCCACACACACTTTTAATAAAGTTGGAAGTTGGTTGGTTGGTGCGCCTAGTTCCATTAGGAACCTAATCTAGACGACCCAAGCCATTCTCCAAAAAAAACCACGGCCGCACGATTTGGCCATTTGATTTATTAAGTTTAGCCGCTTCTAACGCACCCAAATAGGCATCACCAAGCCACCGCAAGCAACGTGCCAACACTGCTGCTCCAAACCGCGCCTAGTGATTATCGCAGGCGCCATGACGATTGGCTAGTCAACCTGCCAAATCGGTCCAACGTGCCAATTGGCAGGCCATGCCATTCTGCGGCAGCAACATGCCAACATTCCATAACAGCGCAGCTGCGTGCTAACCCACTTTTCGTTCATGGCCAACGCCATAACAAAGTCCAATTAGGGTATTCTGATCAGAATACGATTCTTGTTCTAATGGCATTAGTCGAAACCCTAATTCCTAGTTGTGGCCTAAATTATGCCGCTTCGGCCCTACAACATGCCACAAGCCATGTGGGACCCAGAAAAACCCTAAAAATGGCGCCATGTTATGGCCACCCATGGCTATCCTTGCGCATATGGTCGTTCCCACATTATGGCCCTGCCATAATTCCTTTGACACGACCATGGCACTATCCGCACAAAAAATGTCACCGTGTCGCGGCCACATGCCACATGTGCTAATTAGGTTTTTTTCATGCCAAACCCTAATTTGGGTAGGGCCGCTACGCTAACCATGCCAGATAATGCCACCCAGTGCATTAAGTTCGATGTGGCAACTAGAGTTAATATCATTGAGCCATATTTGGATCTAACACAAATATGCCAAGATATAGCAGGCGCCACTTTGCCGCAAGGCCATTAGCAGGTGCCGCCTCGCCACTTAGCCACATGCACCAATATGCCACGCCACTACGCCATTGTGCCACTATGCATGCGCCACTATGCATGCGCCACTATGCCATTATGCCGCTTAGCTTGCGTGCAATTGATTAGAATAACTAGGTCCTGTATATTAGACCCACTTAGCAACTTGTTGCATATTTTTCCACGAACAACTCGAGATATCAAACATATCACAAAATTGGGGGATGCTCATCAGGGTATTGGTCTGGCGGTTTACAGCATGCGGCATGCAACGTCCCCATTACAAGAAAGTGTCAGGAAATAGCGGACAGTTAAATAACAGTAAGAGAATAATGGGTGTAAGGCTGACCAGTTTCCCCTCACAATGAGAACGTGATGGTAAACCGCTTCTACACTACCCCAGTTCTCCACTACTTAACTATCTCCACTTCCTACGAGATCAGGGGTGATCAATGACTTGTATAAATAGGTTTTCAACCTATTTCGACCAACAACAGAGTTTTGGTTAACAACACAAGTATCCAGAAAAACACCAAGAACTGATAGCTTACATTCCGCAAGCCAGTTCCAAATTCTGATACAAGTCATAAAACATCCACACCCTCAAAATTCAATACATTGATCTCAACACCTTCTTCGCTTCCCTCCCTAAGATCAACCCTTCTCCTTCACTTTGTAACCGAAGTAAGTCTGGAACGGACATTTCTTGGTTTAGGCCAGAATTGTACATATTGATCTCTCGAATATAAAGTACTCCCGTGCAGTGCATTTGTTTAGGGTTTAGATTTGTTTCTCGGAGGCACACCTATATTTACCATTCCCATCAGAATCAGTTTTTACCCCAAAAAAACTGGCGACCACAGTGGGAGATCAATCTCTCGCCAATTTCTCATTTTCATTTAATTTCACAAGAATTTTCACAAAGATGGTTGGTCTAAGGACTAATTAAACAACTTAAGATGTCGGCCAAAATCTTGCAAGTGGTAATGTTTCTACCTCAAGTGCCATAACTGACTACGCGGAAAATGGCGAAATCCCAACCTTGATCGAGTTGGCGTGAGTACAAATAATTCATACAAGGAACATGGATCTGATGAAGGAGGCGATAAACAACATACTCAGTTTCCTCGTCAGGTTGACATCAGATTTGGGAGGCTCATCTGTTCCGGAAATCCTAGCACTGGGGACTGACTCCTCAAACGATGATCGTCCTCAAATCAACAGTTTCACCACCAACCGGAGGCCAGTGGATCAGGAATCAGCTTCTCTGGTAGAAAGTTTATTTGAGCTCCTACACCTCTCAAAGGACCAACGAGCGGAGACATTCGCGGCGATCAATCAGATAGCTCTGGACACATGCTTGGATCCTTCGCACCCTGAAGCCTCAAAAACGTCAGAGATATCCATAAACAATGTTACATTTACTGAAGATGACATGATGGAAGAAGAAGGCCATAACAGAGCCCTGCATATTATTGCGCGCATCAAAGGTATAGAATTCAAGAGGGCTCTCATTGATACAAGAGCGTCATCAAATGTTATTCCGCTCAAGACTCTCAAGACATCCAAGGTTCGACCAAATAAAATTGTACGAAAACCTACCTTGATGACACACTTTGAAGGAAACCAAACCAGCACGTACGGGTACATCTATCTGAATCTGTCAGTAGGGCATGTTCAGTCGAAATTAAAATTCGAGGTAATATAAAAGGAGCCGGACTACCAAAAGATACTGGGAAGACCTTGTCTTCACGATAATAATATTATTCCCTCAACATATCACGAATGCCTGAAAACTATGCTGAATAAAGAGGTTGTTCGCATTCCTGCGTCATTATCACCATATGCACCAATTTGCGGCATGGAGTTGTTCGATCCAAGAGAAAATTCACAGGATCCATTAAGCAAGGTTTACTGCACTCCACTCCCTGCATGGACTCCGATCGAAGAGAAATACCAACTCGCGTCACTAAACAAAGAATCCAGATCTCACGGCACGCCTACGGGAAACGCCGATTCTCCTTTTTCTAACAAAAGCTCGGCTGATCTTCATACCAATAGGTAGCAGGCTTTGTGGTGAGTCGTGACCAAAAAGGGAAAACCGTATATCAGTGCCGCTGTTAGCAATTAACAGGGGATACTGCCACCCAGTCTCTCCGCCCAATGGAATGCAGCTTGAATGACGCGCCGCGAGAAGAAGTACCAGACGCTCCACGACAGTTGCAAGATGGCACCGATTCCACTACAGATGATCTCGAAATCGTCAACATCGGAAATAGGGAATCTCCAAGGCCTATCTCCATCAGTTCGGCTCTGTGTGCGGATGAACGCACAAAACTTGCCTGTCTTCTTAAGGAGCACCAAGACATATTCGCATGGACATACGAGGAAATGTCCGTCCTGTATGAAAAACTGGTCACTCATCATCTGCATGTAATACCCGGATCCAAACCGGTCAAGCAAGCTCCGAGGAAATTCAGGCATGATGTAGAGGAAAAAATCAAGATCGAAATTCAGAAGCTACTAGCGTCCGGCTTCATAAAACCAATTCACCATCCCACCTGGTTGGCCAATTTGGTTCCTGTGGAGAAGAAAAGCGGTTAAATCATATGTTGCGTCGACTTCAGAGATCTGAACAAATGCTGCCCAAGGAAGATTTTTCCCTTCCTAACATTGACATGCTAGTAGATGCCACCACTGGACACGGCATGTTCTCCTTCATGGACAGGTACAACGGCTATAATCAGATAGAGATGTATGAGCATGATGCAAGTAAGACAGCTTTTCGAACTCCCCTTGGAAACTTTTATTATACTGTGACGCCCTTTGGTTTGAAAAATGCTGGCGCCACCAACCAACAGGCTATGACTACAATTTTCCACGACATGATGCACAAGCAAGTTTAAGATTACGCAGACGACATAGTGGTCAAATCGAAAACTCGAGTGGCCCATACATATGTTTTACGGTAGGTGTTCGAAAGATGTTGTGAATACAAACTAAGGACGAATCCTTTGAAATGTGCTTTTGGGGTTTCTACTGGCAAATTTCTGGAATTCCAAGTCACTGCTGAAGGAATCAAGGTTGATCCTACCAAGACCCAAGCCATCCTAACAATGCCCCCTCCGCAAACTGTGAAAGAAATCCAGAGCTTCATGGGCAAAGTAAACTACATTCGGCGTTTTATACCTGGTTTGGCCCAGCTTATCGCTTCATTCACCCCATTGCTGAAAAAGGGATCAAGCTTCGTTTGGACCATGCCGCAGCACGAAGCCTTTCGGAAGATTCAACAAATATATCATCGTCGGCTGCTATGAAATCTCCCTACAAGGGAAGTCGTTGTGCCTCTACACCGCTCCAGCGATGCTGCTGTTGGAGCCCTCCTTGCTCAAGAAGATGATGAGGGGATTGAACACCCTATATACTACTTCAGTCGCACTTTAAGGGATGCTGAACTCAGATATCCTAAGCCAGAAAAAGCGTGTCTAGCCCTAATTCATGCTATTCAGAAGTTTAGACATTATTTGTTGTCAAAAAAAGTAGTACTCATAGCCAAAGATGATCCCGTAAAGTTCTTGCTCTCAAAACTAGCCTTGATAGGAAGGCCGGCCAAATGGATGCTCCAAATGTCGGAGCTTGACAAAACGTGCACTCCTCCGCAGGCTATTAAAGGACAAGCGGTGGAGGATTTTCTAGCGGCATTCTCGGGAGAAGATATTACCGCACCACATGAAGACCTTCCTAGGGAATTTCCAGAAATCTCTTTTGTCAAAGAAGAAGCGTGGCTATTATATTTCGATGGATCGGCTACACCTAGCAGTAATACTGGAGGAGCGGGTATAGTTCTGGTGTCTTCAACTGCTGAAGTCTTTTCGCATTCCTTCAAGATGGACTTTCAGTGCACCAACAACTCAGCAGAATATGAAGCTTTCCTCATAGGATTGTCACTGGACAAACGAGCAGGAGCCATACACCTAGAAGTAAGAGTCGACTCCAAACTACTAGTCAACCAGATGAATGAAGTATACTCACTAAAAGAGGTAACACTAGACCCTTATATATCTGAGGCGCAAAAGCTTCTGAACTACTTTGTTGATGCAACCATAACCCATATTGGCTGCAACAACAACAAACACGCCGATTGCCTAGATACGTTAGCCTCAAAGCTGCAGTTCGAAGGATTGGAAGAAACTCTGATACTGAAGAGACGGATCGTGGCATGAACATGGCTTTCACAGGCCAATGATACCAAAGTCAATGATCGGAGAATTCCAATCATTCAAGAGCTTAACAGTTTGCTTTCCCAAGGAAAGGTTAGTCTCAAAACCCTACAAAATTTCTTCATGCTTTATGGAGTGTTATACCACCGAAACCCAGATGGATCCCTGTCAAGATGCCTCGGAGAAGAAGAAGCGCATCTGCAACTTAACCGTATTCATGGCAGATCTGTGGACAAACGTTAGTGATGACTCTTCAACGACGTCTTCAATGCCTTGGCTACTACTACCCAGATATGGAGACCCAATCCCGAGCGCTTGAAGGATCTTGATACAATTTCCAGGCGCTTCCACATCAATTAGAAGTTTTTAACGTTGGATATGCTGGGTACTGGAGAGAACCATATGTAAACTACCTCCGTGAAGGTGTGCTGCCTGCCGAAAAGAAAGATGCATCCAAGATGAAGCAAAGGGCCAAAAGATTCGTGTTTCATGAGGGAATCCTATACCGCAAAAGATTTAGAGGCGACCTGCTACGATGTTTAGCAAAATCTGAAATCCCGACTATGCTGAAAGAAACGCATGGAGGTGAACACTAAGGGAAAAAGAAATTATTTCTCAAAGTGAACGAAAGGTATTACTGGCCAACTATGGAGGATGATGCAGCAGCGTTTGTCTAGAAATGTCATGAACGCCAAAATCATGGGAATCTCATCCACACGCCTTGTACCCCCCTTCATTCAGTAAGTAGTCCGTGTCCTTTCTATAACTGGGGACTTGATATTATTGGGAAAATCAACCCACCATCGTCAAAGCAGCATGAGTACATCATAACCAAACGAAGTACTTTACTAAATGGGTTGAAGCTATTCCTCTTCGAGGAGCCACCGGAGCGACAATTGCAGTGTTTATTAAGGAATACATCATTTGTCATTTTGGCGTACCTAAGCACATCATTACTGATAATGGTATCCCCTTTGCCAACAAGAAAGTACAAGAGTTGCTTGAAGAATATAAAGTTAAAAAAGTCTTCTATAATCCTTACTACCCTCAAGGAAATGGACAAGCCGAAAGCAACAACAAGACCTTGATTCAAATTTTTAGTCGAACAGTGCATGACAATCCTAGGACGTGGCACGAATAACTGCCTATGGCACTGTGGGTATACCGGGCGGCACCTAGGAGATCTACTGGAGTTTCTCCTTATTCACTTGTCTATGGTGCTGAAGCAATCCTCCCAGCAGAGATCAAATTCCCGTCTGCCAGAATTGCAGCTGCGAGTGGAGTCCAATGGAATGAGGTCGAAGCATCGAACTCCAGAATAGCGGAGTTGGACACTTTAGATTCCAGGAGAATTAAGGCGGAAGAGCATGCTCAGGCGTACAGAAAGAGGATCTCCAGGGCGTACGATAAAGCTGTAAAACCTCGAGTCTTTCAAATAGGAGATCTTGTATTAAAGACCGCGAAGCACATTTAGCAAGACATGTCCGCACCAAAATTTTCACCAAAATGGGAAGGTCTTTCGTGATCACCAAAGCCTATAACAGCGGGTACTACAAGATTGTTAAGGAAGATGGAGGCAAATTATAAGCAATCATCAACGGAAAATGGCTCAAGGCATATTACACCTGATGTAGTTGCAGGAAATCCTACACTACACTCCTCATATGATTTCATTATTGATTAGATCATTTTTAGGTTTACACTCTTAATTTCATTGATTAATTCTGAATGTTCTTACAAGAAAGATAAAGAAGTCAAAAATGATCTCTGCTCTGAACTTTCTCTCTCCTATTTACTTGTTTCTTACTCAAAAAAGATCTCCCTCTCCTTTACAACTCGAATGACTATTTATAAGGAAATACATAGTGGATGACAGCTAATCTGTCCTTTATTTTCGGATATAGCTTGCGACATTCTCGCAACCTTACAAATGTTAACTTCGCAAGCTTTCTAATTTTCGCAAGACTATCACATCTTTCTCATGATCCTTGCTGACGTCGTTTCTGAAATTGTTCTGCGACGCTATTGTGCAATACCACTGATAATTTCGCTGAGACATAATTGTTGTGAGATTCTGATCCTATATCTTGCCTCTTCTCATATATTCTCTGCAAAGTAGAGAATGATGTGAGAAATGTCGGAACTGCTTATCTTCTCATATTCTGCATTTATCACACGTATTCTTTCTTCCATTTATTTCTCGACACGTCTTTTGTAACCGTTACTTTTTAACCGCTTAAATATTTCCGTATTAACCGTGTTTATTTTCTCGAGGAAAAATTCCCTCTATATATATTTCTTTTCACTCTCTTTTTCTTTCCTTTTATTCTCTCTGCAACTTCATCGTTTTTCTGCAAACTCCATTATTGTAACTTTTCTTCTTTCCTCTTCAATCTTTTTAAGTTCTTCTTCATCTTCAAACTAGATCTTCATAGTTCGTGATCTTCTTCGAAACAATCTCCCTGCTATCATTTCTCATGGATTCATCAAGGTTAGTCTTCTCTTTTCGTCCTTATGAGTTTTGCTGAAATTGATATATTTGAAATTAATCTTGTTTATCGCCTTATGTGATGTTGTTTATGTGATTTCCATACTCTTGTTATTTCAGCAAAAGCGGCTCCAATACTAAATTTACAGTTCAGAACCCTAACAATCCCAAATCACAGCATAAAGTTGTCGCACATAAAAGAAAGTCTGCGAATGAGAAGGTAGTAAGAAACACATTTTTTTTAATAACAATATTGTTGCCTCTGTTTCTTATCTAGATTGTAATTCGCAGGGTGATAAAGATCTTCATAAACCTCACAAGAAATCTCGCCACCTCAAGACTGTTCCAACTTCTGTTCCCTTCCACCTACTCATTTCTTCCAAATCTCCTGCGACGTCTTCGCAAGATAAACCTTTGTCTCCAGTTCGTGAAGATGCTGCCTTTGATTTCATTTCTTCCAAATCTCCTGCGACATCTTCGCAAGATAAACCTTTATCTCCAACTCGCGAAAATGCTGCCTCTGATTTCATTTCTCCAGTTGATCTTTCTATGATTGAAATTCCCCTTATGGATCCTTCTGCGAATGAAACCTCTTCTCTTCCCACTAAGAATGTTTCTCAACTTTCTATCTCTACTAGTTCTCTACCCAAGTCTCTTCCTCTGTCGAAAGAAACCGTGGAAGGGATAGATATTGCTTTCAAGGTTTTATCTGAGATTCTGGATGATGGCAAGAAGTCTTCTACTGATCCCATCAAGTCTAATGTTTGCGAAATTCTGAGCAATTGGGTTCTGACAAAGATGCTTCGCAGACATCTTTAGAAAAAGAATGTAATGCTCTCCGTCTTGAAAATCAAAAACTTCAGAATGTTTTGGTGGATCGTGACAATCTTCGCAAGAAGAATGATGAATTAAGAGGTATGATTTCCTCATCTATGTCTTTAATTTCCTTTTCGATGGTTTTATCCTTCCCATGTTTAATTATCCTTTAAATCCCTCTTTCGCATGTTAAGCATTAAATCAAAAACGAGTAATGGAGAGATATCAATTTGAATCTGTTGTTGAAGAAGCCTGTGTTGATAAAGAAGTCTTAATGGATCAATATAACCAATTAGATAACCTCTATTCATATTCCCTTGATCAAATAAATAATCTTACCCATGAAAATACCCAATTAGTTCAAAGACAAGATCTATTAAGTAATGAAGTATCTCGTCTTTCTTATTCTTTAACCAAAGCTAATTTAGGGATGAAAACTTTATCAGATGAGAATAAAACCTTATCTCAAGAAAAGTGAGTTTATTTAAACAAGATGGCGATATCTTCGCAACAAATTAATATTCTCCAAAAAGTATGTGCTGACCAAGAGAAATCTCTTCGCTCTTTAAGAAATGAACTTAAAGAAGTAACAAAATCATCTATCTATGAAAGAGATACACTCATTCAAGGTAGAATAGATTTAAGTGTGAAGGCAAATCATCTTAAAGAACAATATTCCAAATTAGAAGAATCTTATTCTTCTCTTGCGAAGAAAAATGCCTTCCTTGTTTCTAAAGAGAAAAATCTTCAGTCTCGACTTAAAGGTTTAGTTGGAGATAAATTTGATGACGCAATGGACCATTGGGAGAATAGTTGTCTATCCTTGATTCAACATCTTATTTCGCAAAAGGAAGGTAGTCATAATAGTTTGACTGCCTTAATTATCTTTTCATTGTCATATCTCTCTGAATTCCTTATTTCAACAAAATTTTGTATTCTATTTTTTTCGCAGAGTCTGAGAAGAATCTTCATTCCCCTATTTCTGACTTGGAGGCTAAATATGCTAAAATTCGCAAAGAGAATTCCTTGCTCGTCTCTACCCTCAGTGGTTCTCGCGATCGAGCAGAAAGAAGACTTGATTACCTTGCTTATTTTAAAGATATTCAAGATAGGAATCATCAAAAAGCACTTCTTCGCCAAGTTCATCTCCGGGATGAAGTCCTTGTAAATGACATCTTACTGTCCAACTCTCTTCCTCCTACATCAATTGATCCTCTAGAAGTAGATGATGATGAAGTTCCTCGTCCTACTGATAGTGATTATGATTACGAAAGCGGTGCAGAGGATAATTTTCTGGAAGATGAAGAAGAGATTCCTTCTAAAGAAGTATCTGCTGGTGTTAATCAGAATGAGAAAGAAATTTCTCCTGAAGAAGTAATTGCTGGCGATAATCAAAATGCTAATCATGGCGAAGATCAAAGACGAAATGAAGTAGAAGCTTGCAAGAATGTTGGCGAAGAATTTCTGTCATCTCCTGCTACTGATATTAATATTGAAGATTGAGCTTCTTTTCTAGCTTTGTTTTCTTGAGCTGTCTTATTTTTATCACTTTTGAGAGCTACATTTTTCAATAACTTTGAAGTCAACTTTTCCTTTAAATATTTTGTTGATAAGAAAGATAATACTTCTTGTATATCGATTCCCATACTTTCCTCTCATTATATTTCTTGCACAAAATAATCTGTTGTGAATGCTTATCATCAATTTATTTTATCATATGGTCTTATTTTGCCTTCCTAATTAAAGGTCTTATTATGCCATCTCTTGTCATTGCGACAAAATCGCAGGACGTCCTTGCATTTTCATATAAAAACCTATTGATCTTGTCTTAACCTTTTCTTTTGTATTATGGCCTCTTCAGGAATGTTGCGCTAATATGACAGGCCTAAATATTCTTGCGAAAATAAAGCCCCATGACATTTCCGTCTTGCGACGAAATCGCATGACGTCTTCGCACTTTCATGCGAAAACCCATTGATCTCGTCTTATCTTTTTCTTTTGTATTATTGCCTCTTCAGGATTGTTGCACAAATATGACAAGCCTTAATATCCTTGCGAATAAAAAGCCTCATGACATTTGCGTCTTAAGACACTTACCAGCTCCCTAATGGAGGGTGCCGCCTTTATCTCCCCCCCTGGTTGCCCCTTAAAGGAGGCGTACTTCTACCATACAAGGTTAGCTCCTCCCATCCAATCTTAACAACAACCAGTTATTTTCGCAGCCTCTTATCCCTTTTTCCTATAGGGCTTATGGTTACGAGACTGCACCCTAAGTGGGGTTTTCTTCAGGCCGAGTGCAGTATAAGCCAAGACTTGTCAAGAATGGCAAGGACGCTTCAAACTCCCCTGGCACCCTTGAATCAACCGTGTACCTCGACGCCTTGATCAGATTCTGCACTCCTTAAGAGAGTCCTTATTACCTTAGTCGCCCAACCTAAGTCATATGCTTAAGTTGAGAATCCAAGGTGCCTCTCCCAGATGGGCTTTATTGACCCCAAATCTCCATGACTCAGGTTCCGGTGGCGGTGTAGCCTTTCCCTGAGCCATGTAATAGGTACCCCCTAATATGACGTACTTTAGGTCTTACATTTGCCTCTTGTGAAATTTTATTCGCGAACTAGGGTGTACGCCATAAAGGTTCTCCCCTTTCTTTTATGTCATTGTTCTGTGGTTATCTCTGCGACAATTTCGCACATCATTTCTTTTGATATGAGTAATTCTGCGATTATTTTTTCAGAATTTATAACTTCTCAAAGCTTCTTACTGATAATATCTTTTCAAATACAACCTGTTCCATGGTCTGTCTAATCTATGACCAACATCTCTCCCTTTTGGATCCATTAATCTATAAGCTCTTGTTCCAACTATATCCTTAATGATGTAAGGTCCATCCCATTTTTTCGCTAATTTTCCACCATTTTCTCGCTGATATATTGGTGTTTCTCGCAGAACTAAATCTCCTAGTTGAAATTCACGTATTTTGACACGTTTATTATATTCTCGAGCTAATATTCGCTGATAATTCTCCATATGTTGTAAAGCTTTTTCTCTTTTTTCTTCTAATTCATCAAGCTTGTTTAAAATTAAACCCGCACTAAGATTTTTCTCCCAAGCTTCTCTTTTTGTTGTCGGAATAACAACTTTTGTTGGTAATACCGCTTCAACTCCGTATGTTAAACAAAAAGGTGACATTATAGTAGCTTCTCTTCTAGTTGTAGTATAAGCCCATACTGCATTATGTACTTGTTCGCACCATGATCTGTGATGTCCTTACAATTTCTTCTTTAATATATCTGCAATTGTTTTATTTGTTTCTTCTACTTGCCCATTAGCTTGTGGATACAAAGGAGTGTACTTTCCACACTTTATCTTGAATGCATTAAGTAACATTTCATATTCTGCCCCTCAACAGTTGATTCAGAAACATTACCAATGGATGTATTTTCCATCTCTGCAACCATGGGCAGAAGACAGTTCACTGTGGTGACCAAAGCAGATGAACAATGTTGCACCACGTTCCTAGTAGCAATGTGGTCGTACTTCCTCCATATTTTTGTGTACAAAGGCACAAACTCCTTCTGTACCAGGAACCTACCAAAAGTGCGATAACTAGAAGACAAGCACTTCATGTGAACATCAAACGGAAAGCCTGCATTGGGATACTCGTAAGAGAAGATTCCCAAATCAACGTTTTCCAGGTCAACAACAGTAGGTATGTCTGAACTTGAAGGGAGAGGGGTGGCCAGATCGTCATCGTCAACCACTGTTACGCATGTTCCAGCAGAGTACCTCTTAAAAAAAAGAGAGGAAGTTTTCACCCACTGGCCACGAAAAACAAATACCTATGCACTAGTGAAAAGCATACCGGTATGATCTTTTTGACTCGGGGAATATGGACAGGGAAGTTGTCACGAGACCCAGGAATTCGCCCACTCTGAAAAGAAAAGCGATGTTAGAGTCAAAAGAGAAGAGGAATTACTACCTCAAAAAAATCAAGACATAATTAAAGTCATACTCTGGAAACAAGCCGCATGCGTTTAGTAGAAGAATCTGGCTGGGTGGAAGATGATTCACTCCTGTCTGAGATGATGCAAGAATATGGGCTTAGCAGGAGAATCTCTATTTCAAATCGAGAAGGATGGTCTAATTTCACTTGCATATATGCGCTGCAGAAACCCTAACAGGAGGCAGATGCTGAACAACCACAAGAAGACTTATCCGAAAGGCGAGGATTCAATGCCAACCAAATCATTCTTCTTGTTCAAACCCTAGTTAAAACCGGGAGAAGACTGTTAGATAGTCAAAAGAGGAATGCTTGCGGCTCAGCGCCAGATCCTGACAGAATATACTCGCTGACTTGACTGAATCGAAATAAGCACACCTGAAAGATGTAATCATGGTCTGACGTCCTGATCCAATTCTGAGATAGCTGCCACTGCCCTAGTAATATTTATTCGCTTTGTCTTTATCATTTATTTCTTCACTGTCATCATCTAGTGCTTACCCCGCAACAATGTCATTGTTACGTGCTAAGCATGGGACTTAGTGTTGATGGTGGTTTTTAGTTCAGGGATAAAATTATAAAACCTTGTATTTAATGCACCGTCTGCAAAGGGACTGATCCATTTAAAAGTAATGAACGCTCGGGCCTCTCTACTCGTACATGTATTGAGAAACTCAGTATATTTATTCAGAATGGTGCATGTAGCAACAATCCTAAACATTCTGTAAACTCTCGCATACATTACTCATTAGTGTATGGTTTATTAAGTATTTTCCTATGCTATGTTCCCCAGCTGAACCCTTAGTATTGGTATGACATGACAATTAGTGTTCACTCACAGCTGAGTAACACAAATTTCCCGAAGTATCAGAGTTAAAGTTTGCATGAAAATGCTCAATCAGAAGACGCGCTAAATGCTCTCTGAGAATAAAAGGATAGTGTGTCAACACACAGAATTTGTTAAATTTGTTCAATTTTGTGATACATCACAAGATTCAAGTTTTGGCCCAATTAATGTACAAACATTAGTTTTTTTGCGCCTTGTGCAAATATCTCGACCCCTATTGGTCGAGGCCAAACCTAGATAAACTGGGAACTAATCCGCCATGGAGCTAGTAGGAGCAAAGTCCTACCAAAAAACGAGAAATAAAGAAGAACTATGGCAAATGGGAGCGACAACAAAAGAGGCGCCATGCCATATAACTGGCCAGTCCGCTCCAACAGGCTTCGCCTGTGGCCACTAGCCACGCTCCATGTTGCCCTTGTCAATCTCTTTTTTATATCGACCAATCAGGTCGCTCTAAATGTGTCATACACATTTAGAATGAGGCCGGTCCCACATTGCTTGCTGGCCCTCTTTCCCATTGACCAATCAGGTCGCTCTAAATGGGCCACACGCATTTGGAATGATGTCGGCCCCATGTCGCTTGTCGGGCCCCCTCTCTTTGCCATCGACCAATCAGCTAGCTCAAAACCTTCCACACACACTTTTAATAAAGTTGGAAGTAGGTTGGTCAATGTGCCTAATTCCATTAGGAACCTAATCTAGACGGCCCAAGCCAGTATCCAAAAACAATCACGGCCGCACGATTTGACCATTTGATTTATTAAGCTTAGCCTCTCCTAACGCGCCCAAATAGGCATCACCATGCTACCGCAAGCAACGTGCCAACACCGCTGCTCCAAACCGCGCCTAGTGATTATCGCAGGCGCCATGAAGATTGGCTAGCCAACCTGCCAAATCGCTCGAGCGTGCCAATTGTCATGCCATGCCAGTATGTGGCAGCAACATGCCAACGTGCCATAACAGCGCAGCTGCGTGCTAACCCACTTTTCGTTCATGGCCAACGCCATAACAAATTCCAATTAGGGTCTTCTGATCAGAATACGACTCTTGTTCTGGTGGAATTAGTCGAAACCCTAATTCCTAGTCGTGGCCTAAATTATGCCGCTTCGGCCCTACAACATGCCACAAGCCATGTGGGACCCAGAAAACCCTAAAAATGGCGTCAAGCTATGGCCACCCATGTCTATCCTTACGTCATTGGTCGTTCCCACATTATGGCCCTGCCATAATTCCTTTGACACGGTCGTGGCACTATCCGCACAAAAAACGTCACCGTGTCGCGGCCACATGCCACACATGCTAATTAGGTTTTTGTCATGCCAAACCCTAATTTAGATAGGGCCGCTACGCTAACCATGCCAAATAATGCCACCCAGGGCATTAAGTTCGATGTGGCAACTAGAGTTAATATCATTGAGCCATATTTGGATCTAACACCAATATGCCAAGATATAGCAGGCGCCACTTTGCCGCAAGGCCATTGGCAAGTGCCGCCTCGCCACTTAGCGACATGCGCCAATATGCCGCGCCACTACGTCATTGTGCCATTATGCCACTATGCAGGCGCCATTACGCCATTGTGCCACTATGCCATTGTGCCACTATGTAGGCGCCACTATGCCATTATGCCGCCTAGCTTGCGTGCAATTGATTAGAATAACTAAGTCATGTACATTAGACCCACTTAGCAACTTGTTGCACATTTTTCCACGAAACACTCGAGATATCAAACATGTCACAAAACTGGGGGATGATCATCAGAGTATTGGTCTGGCGGTTTACAGCGTGCGGCGTGCAACGTCCCCATTACAAGAAAGTGTCAGAAAATAGCGGACGGTTAAATAGCAGTAAGAGAATAATGGGTGTAAGGCTGACCAGTTTCCCCTCATAATGGGAACGTGATGGTAAACCGCTTCAACACAACCCCACTTCTCCACTACTTAACTATCTCCACTTCCTACGAGATCACGGGTGTTCAATGACTTGTATAAATAGGTTTTTCAAACTATTTAGACCAACAACATAGTTTTGGTTAACAACACAAGTATCCAGAAAACACCAAGAATTGATAGCTTACACTCCGCAAGCCAGTTCCAAATTCTGATATAAGTCATAAAACAACCATACCCTCAAAATTCAATAATTTGATCTCAACACCTTCTTCGCTTCCCTCCATAAGATCAACCCTTCTCCTTCACTTTGTAACCGAAGCAAATCTGGAACGACAAATTCCTTGATTTCATGGCATTTCTCTCAAATTAGGAAAAATTCCCTCAAATCATCAAAATACCTAAAAATATTAAAAAATTAGGAAAACTCGTGGGACCGGGCCCTAGCCGGACGGCCATGCCTTTCACGGTCCCACACGCCCTTATTTTATTATTTTAATATCTTTTTCTTCCTTGAACTCATGAAAACTCCTTTAATTCATGGAAACTCCCAAAATTCATCAAATTTCTCAAAATTCATGAATTTTTCATAAAATCATCAAAATATTATAAAATTAAGGAAAAGGCACCACGGGACCATGGTCACGACCGGCCGACCATGCCTTGACCACGGCGGTCCCACGCCTCCTCATTCCTTATTTTATAATTATTTTTCATCAGCTCATGGTGATTTCCTCAGTTTCGTCGAAACCCTAATTTTGGCACGCCAGAAAATATCAAAATTCTCAGGACTGAGATGCGGACGCCTTGGGGACATGAGAACGCTATCTTGACCGACCAAGATTGTCTCTTTGGCTCACGGAATCCGGTCCCATCAATTTTCACAGTTTTGACCTAATTTGCACAATTGCTCGTATTAGGTCCAAAACTCTCCCAAACACTTTGGATTTTCATGAAGTGATCTTCAGGCGGTCACGGGACAACCCAGGGCAGGTTTCATGACTCCATGTTCGGTCCCTCGCCTCGTCATAATTAACTAGGTTTTCTCACCTAAGGCTCAGACGAGCATTTTCTAATAAATGATTAAACCAGCATTTAATCATTCTTTCACCAACAAATCGTCAACTCTTCAGGAGTTCTTCGTATTTGCTCACGTGAGCATATGTAAACTACATGGTTAATCCACGGTCCCATGTAGTCGCTCCCTCCTTCGTCCCATGGTTGAAATTCTGACGAACCATGAATTGATCATCAATTGATCAAATTAGGGTTTTCTGAATCCAAGGATCATCATTCCAGATTCTAACCTTAATAATTTTATGACGACCTCATGGTCATTAATTTTATCAATTATGCTCGGTTCAACGACCAGTATTCTAATTAGTATTTTTGGTACACTGCCAATAATCCATCAGACGAGCAACACATGTCAGAGGATCAAATATTCAACAATTCATCACATGAGCAACACTTGCTCAGATGATAAATATTTGTTCAAACCAAGGAATATTGGTTCAACAATCAATATTCGACGATCCATCGAATGAGCAATACTTTCTCACTTCATCGTAAGAACTATACCTCTGTCTCATGACATATTCAATTCACGAGTTTCATAACATCATGTTCAACACAACGACTACATGGACTCATCGTCCCATCAAACCACGAAGTCATCAATTGACTAACAAACCACGAGACGTCAATCGTGTCACTTTGGGGGGGATATCACTTGGGGTTTTGGTATGGCGGTCTACGGCACGTGTGTTCAAACACACGATGGAATGTGAGCAAGCCGTGCAATCAGTTGAAGGAATTCACGAGGTAGTGGGTGGAAAATCGACCAAGTCTCCACACGATGAGCAACTGGTTTCAAACACGATCTCCATTTCCCCACTCCTTGATTCCATCAACTGTCACACTTCATGGGATCATCTAAAATTCCAGTAATATAAATAAGTCTCTGAATCATGATTGAATCATCATCATCAGTATCATCAATCTCACGTCTCATCGACAACACGAGATCATCAACTCACCAATTGAGCAACTACTCTCAATTGAGCAATTTCAATCATTCATAGCTTATCATATTCAGAATTCACACATCCACAATATTTGATTACCATTGATTCCACACATTTCTCAGCTTCCCTCCTACAGATCAACCCATCCTCTCTTGTGACCGAATTTACTATGGAACGGTCATTGTCTTGATTTAGGCCGGAGTACTACAGATTGATCTCTCGAATCTAAAGCACCCCCTTTGCAGCGGTGCATCTGTGTGAGGTTTAACATTTTTCTCGGTTCGAGGAGTCTCCTCCGTACGGTCGTCTCCTCAATTCCTTAAAAACCAGCAAATCGTTTTTCCCCATCTACAGATTGGCGACCACAGTGGGAGATTAATCTCTCGGTTTCAATCTAACAATCTCACAAGATGGTTGGTCTTAGGACTAATTCAACTAATTCAGATCATAATATTTCAAACGGCAACATTCCTCATGTTACACCTGGCGGCATGGAAGGCAGAGGGATCCCGACTTTGGCAGAGTTGGCTCAAATCCTAGAGGTCCTTACCAGGAACATGGACCTGATGAAGGAGACGATAAACCACATCCTCGAATTTCTCATCAAATTAACATCCGAGTTAGGCGATACCTCCGCTCCATAAGTCTCAACACCGGGGACTGAAACGTCATCTGACCCTCAAATCAACAGCTTAACCAGATACGAGAAGACGGTGGAACAAGAGGTCACACATTTGATCGAAAATCTATGTGAACTATTGCACTTCTCCAGGGATCAGCGAACAGACACATTTTCAGCGCTCAACCAGATATCATCCAGCATGTAAATAACGCCACCAACACCATCAGTTGAAGAAGTCTCCCTAGTGCATGGGCATTCGATCGACAACATCTCTTTTGGAGAAGAAGATCGCATGACGGATGAAGGACACAACCGAGCATTGTATATCACTGGTTTCATCAAAGGCACCGAATTTAGAAGATCTCTTGTTGACACCGGTGCTTCTACCAATATTGTCACTATGAAGACTCTCAGGACGGACAGGTTCCCACAAGGTAAAATCGTTCGCTATCCCATCCTAATGACAGGATTTGAAGGAAATCAAAGCCATACATATGGATATGCATACATAGATTTGAGGGTGGGGACGATTCATCGAAAGCGAAGTTTCATGTGATCGAGCAAGAATCTGACTACCATATAATACTGGGACGCCCATGGCTCCATGATAACAAGGTGGTTCCTTCAACATACCATCAATGCATGAAGGCCCTGCTCGACAACAAGATCGTTCGCATTCCGGCTTCATCATCTCCTTATGCTCCCGTCTATGATACTGAGTTCCTTGAATCTCAAAAAGGCATCCCGGAACCTCCAAGCAGGATTCACAGTACTCCACTTCCAAGCTGGAAGACTATCGAGAAGGCTGATAACGATCCGTCATCCTCAGCTGCTAAAATGATCAAGTCACCTACTACACCGACTAAACGCCATAATGATCAAGTCTCAACTCCAGGGACAAACTTCACGACCGATCGAGACGTAGAAGGGAGAGTCATTTATCGCCGACGGAAAGATTAGCAATTAATCGGGGAGAACGATGAAAAGTCTCCCCACCATGAAGAATCGTGTCAGAGTGAGAATCACTTGAAGAAGAAGTCCAAGATGCCCCACGACAACTACAGGACGGCACTGACTCTACCACTGACGATCTTGAAACAATCAACATTGGGACTGAAGACGATCCAAGGCCAATCCTGATCAGTTCAGCGCTATCACCAGAGGAGCGGACCGAGCTGGTAAAATTATTGAAAGAATATCAAGATGTCTTCGCCTGGACGTACGAAGAAATGCCGGGTCTGGATGACAAACTCGTCACCCATCACCTGCACATCGTCCCTGGTTCCAAAGCTGTCAAACAACCGCCCAGACAATTTAGACACGAAGTCGAGGAGCAAATCAAGGTCGAAATCCAGAAACTGTTGGCAGCAGGGTTCATCAACCTATTCTTCATCCAACGTGGCTAGCAAATGTGGTACCTGTTAAGAAGAAAAATGGTCAAATCAGATGTTGTGTCGACTTCAGGAACTTGAATAAATGTTGTCCAAAGGATGATTTTCCTCTACCCAACATTGACATGCTCGTCGATGCAACCAGTGGTCACGGTATGTTCTCATTCATGGACGGCTATAGTGGGTACAACCAGATCAAGATGTATGAACATGACGCCAACAAGACTGCGTTCCGTACTCCCATTGGGAATTTTCACTACACTGTGATGCCCTTTGGATTAAAGAATGCTGGTGCCACCTATCAACGAGCCATGACTGCCATATTCCACGACATGATGCACAAGCAAGTAGAAGACTATGTTGATGATGTGGTGGTAAAATCGAAGACTCGAGCATCTCATCTCGAAGTTCTAAGGCAGGTGTTTGAAAGGTGCAGAGAATACAAATTAAAAATGAATCCTTTAAAGTGCGCATTCGGAGTTTCTTCCGGAAAATTCTTAGGATTCCTGGTCACGGCTGAAGGGATCAAAGTCGACCCAGACAAGGCAAAAGCTATTACCACCATGCCTCCTCCACGTACCGTGAAGGAACTACAGAGCTTTATGGGCAAGGTAAATTATATTCGACGCTTCATTCCTGGATTAGCTCAACTCATTGCTTCGTTCACACCTCTGCTGAAGAAAGGAGCAAGCTTCACCTGGACAGCTGTTCAACAAGAAGCTTTCCATAAAATACAACAGATATTATTGTCACCGGCCGTCATGAGGTCTCCAGTGCAGGGACGACCTCTGATTCTTTACACAGCCTCCAGTGACGTCGCCATCGGCGCACTCCTCGCTCAGGAAGACGACGAAGGCGTCGAACGACCGATTTACTACTTCAGCCGCACAATGAGAGATGCTCAACTCCGATATCCAAAGGCCGAAAGGGCATGCCTGGCATTGGTACATGCAATCCAGAAGTTCAGACATTACTTACTATCTAACAGGGTCGTACTCATCTCCAAAGCTGATCCCATAAAGTTCTTGCTATCAAAGCCAGCCTTGATTAAGACCAGCGAAGTGGCTACTCCAGATGTCAGAATTTGACATAGCTTGCACGCCACCTAAAGCCATCAAAGGTCAAGCGGTCGCAGACTTGCTCGCCGCTTTTCCAGGGGAAGACACAACAACACTACATGAAGAAGTCCCGGCGAATTCCCAGACATCTTGGTCATCAAGGAAGAAACATGGCTTCTATACTTTGATGGATCTGCCACCCCTAGTAGTGACACCGGAGGAGCGGGCATAGTGCTGGTGTCTCCATCTGGTGAAGTTTTCTCACATTCGTTCAAGTTGGATTTCCACTGCACCAACAACTCAGCGGAATATGAAGCCTTCCTATTAGGATTATCCTTGGCCAAGCAGCAGGAGCAACACACCTCGAGATAAGGGGAGATTCAAAATTATTGGTCAACCAGATGAATGGAACGTATTCTCTCAAAGAAATCACACTTGCTCCATTCAGAACCGAAGCTCAGCGACTGTTGACCTATTTTGCTGACGCAACGATCGTCCATACTGGACGGACTAACAATAGGCATGCTGATTGCCTAGCAACTCTCGCCTCCAAGCTGCAATTCGAAGGAGCACAGAAAACGATCACTGTACAGAGCGTACGTATCTTCAACTTGGCTCACTCAGATCGAAGACATTCCAGCGAACGATTGGCGAGCACCCATCATTCATGAATTGAGCAGCTCTATTTCAGAAGGCCAAGTCAGCCTCAAGGAATTGAAGAACTACTTCTTGCTTCATGGAGGGCTATACTATCGAAACCCTGATGGATCTCTATCACGATGTCTTGGGAGCGACGAAGCGGAAGAACAGCTCAAGCGCATACATGAGGAAGTCTGTGGGCAAACGTTAGTGGTAACACTTTACAGAAAGCTTCAAAGAATGGGGTACTACTGGCCATCCATGGAGACTCAGTCAAGAGCTTTACAAGGATCTTGTCCTGATTGCCAAACACCTCCTCATCACTTGGAGGTTTTGACGGTCCACCACACTGGGGACTGGAGGAGCCTTACATCAAATACCTCCGGGACAACGAACTACCACTGGAAAAGAAGCAAGCAGTCAAACTCATTCAGAAAGCTAAGAGATTCGTCTATCTCGATGGGATCTTATACCGCAAAAGCTTTGGTGGAAATTTACTGAGGTGCTTAGCCGAACATGAAATCCCTACAATCCTGAAGGAAGTACATGATGGAGAACATCAAGGAAAGAGGAAACTATTTCTTCAAATTCATGAGAAATATTATTGGCCAACCATGGAAGATGATGCAGCCGCACACGTTCAGAGGTGTCACCAATGCCAAACCATGGTAATCTCATCCACACTCCTTGTCTCCCATTGAATTCTGTGAATAGTCTGTGGACTTTCTACAGCTGGGGACTAGATATCATTGGGAAGATTAATCCATCATCTTCAAAACAACATGAATACATCATCACTGCGACAGAGTACTTCACCAAGTGGGTCGAAGCTATTCCTCTTCGAAGCACCACTGGAGTTACGATTGCCGCCTTCATCAAAGAGGACATAATATGCAGATTCGGAGTTCCTAAGCATATCATCATAGATAACGGAACTCCTTTTGCCAATCAAGATGTTGAGAAGATGCTCAATAAATATGGGATCAAACAAATCTTCTCCGCGCCTTACTATCCACAAGGAAATGGTCAAGCAGAAAGTACCAACAATACTTTGGTCAGGATTATCAGTTGGACGATTCATGACAATACTCGATCATGGCATGAGCAATTACCCATGGCTCTATGGGCTTATAGAACTTCACCAAGGAGCTCGATCGGTACTTCGCCATATTCCCTTGTCTATGGAGCCGATGCCATACTTCCAGCAGAAATCAAAGTTCCCTCAGCCAGGATTGCAGCATCCAGTGGTGTACAATGGGATGAGGCCGAAATCTCCAGATCAAGAGTCGCTGAGCTAGATATGATGGAATCAAGGAGGACCAAGGTGGAAAAATATATGGAAGCTTACAAAACAGAGGATCTTCAGAGCCTACAACAAAATGGTAAGACCTCGAACATTTCAAGTAGGAGATTTGGTATTAAAGACGGCAAAGCACATTCAACAAGACATGTCCGCTCCTAAGTTCTCTCCTAAATGGGAAGGGCCATATGTTGTTATCAAAGCAGTGTCTAGCAGATACTACAAAATTTTAGCAATCAATGGAGGAAAGGAAGGAAACATCATCAATGGAAAATGGCTCAAAGCTTATTATGCCTGATCCATGAAACAAACTACCTCTTCATCATTTCAAGCATTTTCAAAAATGTAATTTCATTTCTCCAAAGAGAATACGAATGCTCCTTTGTTCATTAAACATTTCATAAATGAGAAAAATTCGTTCATACCATGATCATCTGTTTCACCTAACTAGAAACTCAGATTTACTCAAAAAACAACAACCAAAAATGCTCACTCAGAGCAAACCATCTAGCAACGGATAATCCCTATAAGAAGCCTCGTCAAGATTCTTCTGAAAAATCTTGGTCTTTGCCTTCAAGTCTTCGACTTCTTTCTCAACCCTTGCCGACTCTAGAGCCAGTATCCTCTCCTCATCCAGTAAAGCTGCATTCATGGAAATTGCATCAGCATCCTCTGCTGCCTTATGAACCTTGATTATCTCAAGACGACGATGGAGCCATCTTACATTGAATCGCAATATCTCACAATTCGAGATCATTTCATCCCATTGGTGCAGCTCATGGTTTTTGACGTCTCGCGAGTGCATCTGATTCATTTACTCGATGATCGGAAATAACCCCGCTACCATGGTTAAAAGGGTTGGAAGAAAACCTTTCCACACTTCTGTGGTGGCAATGTGACCATACTTCTTCCAGATTTTGGTGTAAAGAGATACATGACATTTGGGAACCACGAATCCGCCGACCATTTCATTGTCTGGGAAGGTATTAATCAATGGGGCTTCGAATAAAATTCTAGCGGTTGGGTATTCACGAGCATGGACACCGTCTCCGGTCTCCACGGATCCTACGGAATCTTCACATGCCTGGTTACTGCTTTCCTCAACCTCAACCATGGTCACAGACTTTCCACTCTTTCTTTGTCTAGCATCGACGATGACATGGACATCCGCCTACAATGAAACGAAGGAGTGTTAATCCCGAGACTCAGTATAATCTCAAGAGTTATAGGTTTACTTATAGACGATCCAGATTCAGCACGAGCCGATCCATACCGGGCAGGAGCTCTAAAATTCCGCTTAGGCCTTGCATTATGAGGAGTAGCATTCTTCTTACCGTCCTACGACAAATCATTCTCTTGTGATCAACAATCTCGATTGAACAGAGACAAGAAAGGAGAAGAAGAAGAAGTGCACAACTTACTGAGATAGACGATGTTATTTCACGCTTTGACTGAAGATCATCTTGAGAAGAAATGTTATTGCTCGACATGGCGGCAAGAGGGTTGGATCAAAACTTCTCTGCACGATGAAGCTAACTCAGGAATGAAAGAAATATTTGCGTGGATCATAGATTTGGAGTCTTGAAGATATATATATGAGGCGATAGTCATACAGTCAACTCAATTACGAGTTTCAATGAAACCCTAGGCTTCAAGGATCGATACCAAAGACGCGTAGGAAAATAACACACTTGGGACTGAACATCACGGGTTAGGCCACGCGGCCTTGTACACGTCATGAATTCTCGGCCGTGTGTTACTTCTCATGAAAATCGACAAGTCATGGTGAATTTGAATATATGGACATTGGTCCATGTCATGGATTAGAAGAAATCAACGTTAACAAAATGTTCATCATTCAGAAGAAAAGTCTAATTGAAGTAAAGTCGTTTAAACAGTCAAAATAAATATATCCACTATGAAGACTAACAGGGAATGCTCTAACGTCTAAAGAAGATGGAAGTAAAACTACTCGTCGGACTCATCCGAATTGTCAGCTTCATCATCACTGTCCTTATTGGAATCATCTTCTTCAGAGTCACTGTCAGAATCATTGGTGAAGTCCGGTGGACGGAAGATAACATCATCATCTGAATCCGAGCTATCTTCTGTTGCAGCTTCAGCTTCAATTTTCTTCATCGTCCTCTGGTGCTCTCTTTCTTATCGATCAGGCTTAATGTAACGGTCGGATGGTTCCCGTTTGATCTCTCCTTCAGAAGCATCAGCATCAAAATCAGAAGGCACCCTATCCAATAATTGACGCTTCTCCTCAAACCTATGTCTCTTACGCCGGGTGCGATCTTTTTCACGTTGACGGGCATCCTCCTTTTTGTCTTCAGCTCTTTTCTTTTCGAGTTCAGCAAAAGAGGCTCTTCGCTCACCCAAAGGAACATTAGGCTTCGCCCCTTCCTGGGTAACCCTAGACTTTGATTTCGCTACAGGAGCGTCGGAATCCTCATCGGAAGATCCAGAGGAAGAAGAGGAATACCAGTAATCGTAATTGTTGTTATTGTTGGTCGACATTTTCTGGAACCGGAAGATCAAAGATTACTACCATGTAAACAAACCAACATCAGCAAAAAATGGTAACCCTTAACTCTTACCTTTTATACTTCCACTAAAAATAGTAATGCTAGAGTTAACACCTCAAAATCGTTCGTCTCTTCGAAAACTGCAAAAACGAACGAAGCTTTATTAATTTCGAAACTGATTTTTCATAAAATCACGAACACAATTTTCATAATGTGAACATTCACACAACTGACCTATGAATTTCATAACAATAAAATATTTCATCATAAATATATTGTCTATCTTCAAAGGTTCCTCAAAACCCACGTTTCTGATTTTTCGAAAAAAACAGCAATTAATGCAACATTGCTTACATAAATTCTCAAGAATTTTATCTAATGAAAAAAAATTCATGGAAATAAAATATACCATCATATTTTACACAATATATGTCACGGATGATATATATATATATATATATATATATATATAAACTATTTTTCCTTCGTATCGTCGTTATTTGTCTTTAAAACGAAGGTTTATTTCGAAAATATTGTGAAAGCTCACATCTCATACATGTAATAAAGTTTTTTATTTACATGAAAGCTCATAAGCAAAATTTTATCACTGGACACAAGTTCATCATACATATTTTCCTTCGTGTCATCGTTATTTGTCTTTAAAACGAAGGATTATTCCGATTTCATGAAAATTCACTTCTTTAATGATAAAACCTTGGTACACATGAAAACTCATAAAATAAGTTTTATCACTGGACCTAGGTTCATATGAAAAAAAATCTCTCCTAAATCAGGGATTATAGTTAGTTTTCAAAACTAACGATTGAACGAACATACGTTTTTCAAAAACGAGGATTTTTTCATAAAACTCACACTAATATACACACATGTATATAACTTCATCATGATCAAAGCATGAACAACTCATGAGGATCATAAACATCAGCAAAAAAAACGTACCTGGGAGCGCCGGCCGGAAATTGGCCGACGACGGCGACCGGCGGCGGCAGGTGGTGGTCCGGCGGCGCGCGGGAATCTTCTCTTGCTGGCGTGAAGGTGCAGAGATGATGGAGAGCTGGTCGTGAGAAAAAATAAAAAAAAGGATTAATCCCTTTTATATCAATTTTATTTCCAAAACCTAATTCTCTAAGGATTTCCTTATTGGGCCCGACCCGCGAATCCGAACCCACCACGGACTCGTCGTCCAAACCAGCGGTTCAACACCAATTTATGTTCATCAAAAGACACTCCAATCATGGCATTGAAGCCTTCATCAAGTCGTGGTTTGCTCATGCTCTTTAAATCCTGTAACGTCTCAACTTACGACTAAGTTCAATTACTGGTATTATTATTTATGGCCGGAAAATCACCATTTAATGCTGACTAAGGAACACAGCTTTCCTCAGTAAGCATGGGACTTAATGTAGATGGTGGATTTTCGACAAAGGCTAAATTCGTAAACTCATAATTATACGAAGCTCTGATTCAGCAATCAGACGTGAGTATCAAGACACGGGTCTCTCATCGAATTCTCAACGGAGAGTATTTTCTCTCCGAGTACATGTAGATATGTAGTATCACGACTGGACAACGACATATCTCATGAATACTGAATACTTTCAGTGATTATTTCTATATAGCATCACGAGATGGACGGCTCATAGACAGCTTGCTCTGCTAGAATAGAGCGATAACGTCTTCAGGAACAAACAACAAGTTTACCCTGACTATATAAAGGATATGACTTACCGGAAAGCTCGTATCAGGATAATTAATACTCCTAGACAGCTTGCTCTGCTAGTATAGAGCCACAAAGTTAAATACTCCTAATTACAATCGTTCTTATTCCATGGTCGAATCCACGACTGGTCCCATGGAATGACAATAACAATTTTTCTGATTCTATGATTGAATCCGCAGCTTGATCTCATAGAATAACAATATTATCTCATTACTCCGATTTCATGATCGAAACCACAACTGTTCTCATAAATGGTAATTGATAAACCTTAATTACTCTGATTCTATGGTCGAATCTACGATCCCATGGAATGGTAATGCTCACTTTATTATTCTGAATTCGTAGTCGAATCCTCAGCTGATCCTATGAATTAATAATAAACATCTTATTACTCAGTTTTGTGAATTATTCTCTACTGAATTCCACAATTAGTAATAAATAATCAACAACCGGGCGTCTGAGCTACCTCTAAGTAAGCCCCGATTCAAATGGTGAAGGTGTATTCAACGACGATACAATAACAGTCACCGCACGAACGAGTATTTCAAAAATACAACGAAACGATGAACCTATGCAAAATAGGGAAGAAAATAATAAATAATTAAAAATATTGACCAGGGTGCTGGGAGCACGGACACACGACCGACCGTGTCGTGGTCAATCCCATGCCAGTTTTATATTTTTAATGCATTTTTATTATTTTCCATCATTTGATGAAAATTCTCTCATTTTATCAAATCTCCTTCGTCTTGAGGAAACTCCTCGGTTTCATGGTACTTCCATAAATCCATAAAAATAATATAAAATTAAGGAAAAGAGTGTGGGGCGTGATAATTGGCCAACCGGCCATGTCTTGGTCCCAACCAGTCCCACACCCATGGTTCCTTATTATTTTATTATTATTATTATTATTTCTCTAATTTCATGAAAAAACTCATTGATTTCATGGTATTTTTGCACAAATCATCAAATAATAATAAAATAAAATAAATTATGAAAACTTGTGGGACCGGACCTTGGCCGGCAGGCCATGCCCTAGCCAGTCCCACATGCCCCTTTGTTTCATTATTTTATTATTAGTTTTCCTTGAATTCATCAAATTCCTTGATTTCATGGTATTTCTCTCAAATTAGGAAAAATTCCCTCAAATCATCAAAATACCTAAAAATAATAAAAAAAAATTAGGAAAACTCGTGGGATCGGGCCATTGCCGGCCGGGCATGCCTTCCACGGTCCCACACGCTCTTGTTTTATTATTTTAATATCTTTTGCTTCCTTGAACTCATGAAAACTCCTTCAATTCATGGAAACTCCCAAAATTCATCAAATTTCTCAAAATTCATGAATTTTTCATAAAATCATCAAAATATTATAAAATTAAGAAAAAGGCACCACAGCACCGTGGTCACGACCGGACGACCATGCCTTGACTATGGCGGTCCCACGCCTCCTCATTCCTTATTTTATAATTATTTTTCATCAGCTCATGGTGTTTTCCTCAGTTTCGTCGAAACCCTAAATTTGGCATATTTTCTCGAATGGAGGCTCAATTGCACGCCAGAAAATATCAAAATTCTCAAGACTGAGACGCGGATGCCTTGGGGACATGAGCACATTATCTTGACCGAACAAGATTGGTATTTGGCTCACGGAAGCCGGTCCCATCAATTTTCACAGTTTTGACCTAATTTGCACAATTGCTCGTATTAGGTCAAAAACTCTCCCAAACACTTTGGATTTTCATGAAGTGATCGTCAGGCGGTCACGGGACAACCCAGGGCCAGTTTCATGACTCCATGGTCGGTCCCTCGCCTCGTCATAATTAATTAGGTTTTCTCACCTAAGGCTCAGACGAGCATTTTCGAATAAATGATTAAACCAGCATTTAATCATTCTTTCACCAAAAAATCATCAACTCTTCAGGAGTTCTTTGTATTTTCTCACGTGAGCATATGGACACTACATGGTTGATCCACGATCCCATGTAGTCGCTCCTTCCTTCGTCCCATGGTTGAATTTCCGACGAACCATGAATTGATCAAATTAGGGTTTCTGAATCTAGGGATCATCATTCCAGATTCTAACCTTAATAATTTTATGACGACCTCATGGTCATTAATTTTATTAATTATGCTCGGTTCAACGACCAGTATTCTAATTAATATTTTTGGTACGCTGCCAATAATCCATCAGACGAGCAACACATGCTCAGACGATCAAATATTCAACAATTCATCACATGAGAAACACTTGCTCAGATGATAAATATTTTTTCAAACCAAGGAATATTGGTTCAACAATCAATATTCAACGGTCCACCGAATGAGCAATACTTTCTCACTTCATCGTAAGAACTATACCTCTGTCTCATGACAAATTCAATTCACGAGTTTCAGAACATCATGTTCAACACAACGACTACATGGACTCATCGTCCCATCAAACCACGAAGTCATCAATTGACTAACAAACCACGACACGTCAATCGTGTCACTTTGGGGGGATATCACTTAGGGTTTTGGTCTAGCGGTCTACGACACGTGTGTTCAAACACACGATGGAATGTGAGCAAGTCGTGCAATTAGTTGAAGGAATTCACGAGGTAGTGGGTGGAAAATCTACCAAGTCTCCACACGATGAGCAACTGGTTTCAAACACGATCTCCATTTCCCCACTCCTTGATTCCATCAACTGTCACACTTCATGGGATCATGGTGTCTAAAATTCTAGCAATATAAATAAGTCTCTGAATCATGATTGAATCATCATCATCAGTATCATCAATCTCACGTCTCATCGACAACACGAGATCATCAACTCATCAATTGAGCAACTACTCTCAATTGAGCAATTTCAATCATTCAGAGCTTATCATATTCAGAATTCACACACCCACAATCTTTGATTACCATTGATTCCACACATTTCTCAGCTTTCCTCCTACAGATCAACCCATCCTCTCTTGTGACCGAATTTACTATGGAACGGTCATTGTCTTGATTTAGGCCGGAGTACTACAGATTGATCTCTCGAATCTAAAGCACTCCCTTTGCAGCGGTGCATCTGTGTGAGGTTTAACATTTCACTCGGTTCGAGGAGTCTCCTATGTACGGTCGTCTCCTCAATTACTTAAAAATCAGCAAATCGTTTTCCCCCATCTACGGAGATATGATGTTATTTTTGACAATACAGAGATTAGATAGTTAATCGTATAGCGGGATAAAGAAGGATAATGTGGATTGGAAGGAAAACAGAAGAAGATCGATTTCAAACAGAAATCAGACTAATCTCACCGTAAATGAGATGTCATGGACTGTACCAAAATCTATTTACTACAAAATCAATTTTGATGCTTCTTTTTACAGGTTGATTAAATGTATGTGAGTTGGACTAATATTAATTGATGATGTAGGTAGATTTCAAGGTGACTGGTGCATACCATCCATCAGTAGTAGAAGATGAAGCAATCAAGTTGTCCAGGAGGAAAGGGTTTACAACCGGAGGGATATTGACTTAATGTAGTCAATGCTTTGAATGGTAGCCAAAAGTCCTACTAAGTGCATAACTAATTCAATAATTAGAGATTGTCTTGAAACTCTTAAGTTCTTTAATAAATGGTTTGTTTCTTATGTTCCAAGAGGCATAAATAATGTGGCTCATAAACTAGCAAAAAAAATATGGTAGTAGTGTGGTTTCTATTTTCTGGGAATCTAATGTCCCATTATGGTTAGAGTCTCTCGTTAGAGGAAAACTCTATAACAATCAACAACTTTTTTAAATGAATTATCATTTAAAAAATAGTGGGTGTTTTAGGATCTTCCTGGGTTCTTGAATAAGAAAAAGAGAAGTTTTTTTTTCCCATCTCATTTACCTTTTTGTTAAGTTGACATATTTGACATACTAAAAGACTGCAATTAGGGATCTCTTTTAAAGACCTACACAGCGAGTATAAACACGGCTATCAAAATCTTTATGTTTCTTAGAAAATGTTTTAACAACACTAATTATTAATAATAATTTATAAGGATTCAACTAATGTGCAGAATATTATCTTTGTAGTAGGTTTTATCATCTGCGACATGAGTCCTGCAAAAAAAAAAAAAAAAAAAACTATGACAAGTGAATTTTTGGAGGCTTACCTATAGGTAGTTTTGTCTGAACCGAAAAACATACTTTTGACCCTCCATACCCGTAATAACCCAAAGCATAAAAACATAATATCATAAACACTGCATGAGCCAGATAAATTTGAAACAACAGCTTGTCAGACATTGATGATAACTGCAAATAAAGGTATCATACGTACAAATTTCAAGAATAACAAGCGATTAAGCCTCTTCTCGACTCGCTATTAGACGAAGTTTGGAACATTTTACAATCTTGGGTTCTTCCTAGGTAGCTTGACCTCTACCGCGACCTTGCTGCTGAAAGTGCTGCTGCAACTTCATCTGCATAAAATCATATATCATCACTAGCTTTACAGAGTGAAATATCAGAAGTTACATAACACTCTATTGCAGTCTGAATAGCTGCTGAATGGACTAACCAAGACTAATCAGAAAGCATTTTTCACATACATACATACCATATAGGTTTAAGCAAGGGAATAAACATTGGTCATTGGTGGTAAACTTTATAATAGTGGACAGTCCCTTAAGGAATGAAGTACAATTGTTTTTAGCAATATTTTTGAGAATTTGATAGAATATGTAGATAGTTCACTAGTTAAGTATATAAGACGTATGTCTATGGTTCTGGTCTTATCTCAAAGAACTTACCTATATATAAGATTAATTGATATTATAATAAAGAAATATAATTATTTTTATAATACATCAAAACGTAATACAAATATTTATCCACATTTACATTAATAATGTAAAAGTTAAAAAATAATAATGAACACTCGGTACATTTTTGTATTTTTAAAACACATGTTTAAACACACACACAGATGTGCGTGTGTGTGTGTGTGCATATATCATGTATATGTATATATGTATGTTTTTCTTCATTGCATGTATGGTACATATGTGTCATTTTTATTGCTTTTTAGTAACACAATTTTGGACTTACAAAAAAAAAGTATGTTATATAAGAATAACTGATGTTATAATAAAAATATAAGCTTTGTTATATATAAAATTCTAATATAAAGAAAAATACTCATCTAATTAAAGTTGTATTTAAATATGTAAAGTTAACAAAAGTTTAGTTAACATTAGTATTTTCTAGGTACATTTTTTGTAATTCCAAAACTCATGTACATATGTATCTTTCCTAGGTGTATATGCATATTTTCTCATGGAATTTCTGCACAAGAATAACCTCTATATACGATTTTTTTTATAGTTCCAATAATATTCTTGTATAGAGGCTTTACTATATTTTTTGTTAAGTTTTAGTCAGTGAGGAGTAGGGTAATGACAATTGATAATATATGATACTTTAATGTTTAAGAAACCAAAGAATATGGTTGGTGAAGACAAGGACGATGATGATGTCAAAGAGGTAATTTTTGTACCATCATTCCTAATAACATGAATTTATTCACGTGATGTTTGTTAAATTAGATAGATGTAAGTTTTGTTTTGATATAACTCGCAGTCTGAATGATAACGAGGATTGTATTTAAGAGTCAACGATGATCTTGCTTATGTTTGTAGTATGTAGAATGATTAGCAAAATTGAAATTTCGGTCAGTGGAATAATGGGGTCGTTCTGATTAATAGTAAATAATTTTATAATGCTCCGGGAACAAAAACACTTGATTAAAGCTAGCGTGTTCGATGGCAAGGACGTGGAGGATGACGACAAAAACAAAGAAGAAGAAAAACAAGAAGACAACGACAACGAAAAAAGAAGAAAAAGATCGTGACGTGGTAAATTTTCATTGAATTCAATATTCAATTTTGATTATGGAATTCCAGTCACTTTTATTGTAATTTTATTTTCTTATTTGCAAGTTTTTTTAGACTAGGTTGTTTCATGAATGTGAGAAAATTTTGAGGATGTTCATCCCCTTACATAAAATAATTTAAAAGCGAAAAGTTTTTTTATTTTCACGATTAGGGTTCAATATTAGTCCAGTTAGAATTTTCTGTCTAGTTACTTCTTGGAGCGCAGTGTCAATGATAATGGCCCAAAGCTACCTTTCCAATGATGCTTAGGTCATCAACCTTATGCCCTATTTAGTTCCTGATTTTGGAAGAAGTTTTGATACACATATGTATACGCTCATTGAGTATAAGAATACAACAGGTATCAACGCAACATTACTTAAAGATTAAGGAAAAAAAGTTTTATGGAAAAAAATAGTTTAAAAGTATATGTATGTATTTGCTTATTTTGTCCATCTCCAATTTCTTTATGTTTTTAAGCTTCGGCTTGATATTTTCTAAAGGTTTAAATGGTATTATGAATCTTTTGTTATGTTTTACTCCAATTTTCCAATTTAAATATTCATTGAGATTGTGGTCTTCATTATTAAATTTGTTGGAGTTAGGTTGTATGAGACACCATGTAGAGTTGTTTTTGTGTGACTAACAGAGATGCGCTAGAATTTGTGTCTTTAATCATATGATTCCATTGAGTAAGAATGTGAAACCAATGAGAGTATTTAAGCATGCCATTTGGGGAATAGAGTAGAGTAAATAGAAAATCTCTATGTTTCTTAAGTTGTTTTCACATCCTTATGGTGTTGCACCAAATACAATCTAATTTTTCTCATTGCTACTCCACCAGTTGCTGTTCAATAAAGGCGTATCTTAAGATGTTTTATTTTAATTGAAGTCATCAATTATACGTGTAATTTTCTAATTTTTAACTTTACTTAATTAAATATAACCGATACAATCTATGTTTCAACTTTACTTCTTGTTTTAAGTCTAATTTTCGAATTAATTTACAGTAGTGCACCCTTTTACAAGATATAAAGTTGGAAAATAAAAACTTGAATAAAGACTTCAACATAAACATCGTAAAATTTTTAGCCTCCAGTTTATCTTCATTTGAGTGTATCTTCCATTCGACGCGTTCTTGAAAAGATTTTCCTTGGTTTTTCTGACTAGTATTATGGTTAAGTTTCAAGTTTTCTTTTCCTTGAACTTTTTTTTTGCCTTTAGAACTACAGATTTGACATGGTCAACATCCAAAACTTGAAGATTTCTTTGTTTTTTACTATTCGCTATTTTTCCTATAATCATCACATATCTTTTTAATATCATCTTGAAATCTGACTCCGAAAAAATCAAGTTGGGTCTCTGCAATCCGGAGAAAAAAGTGTGTAAAAACAAAGGGTTTTAGGTGGAAAAATCAAGTTTGAAATGCACATATTTATAGGCAGTAGGGAAATAGTCATTGTAGATAGAGTCTCCACTGAGCGGTGAACAGTCTCTAGGTCGTTGGAGGTACAATACCTATCACTTAGGTTATTTACCATTGTGGCTTAGTGAGACTTCCAGGCCACCTGGCATGGCTACTAAGAAAAAACACCATGTTGCATAAGAACCAACCTAGCATAATGAGACTCTACATAGTAGACACGTGCACAGATTTTGCATCACGTGTTGCAGACTAAGTAGTAAAATTGTGAAAAAGTACCAATCACATTTTTTAATGATTTTCATACTTTTCATTTCTCGAATGAGTGAACATATTGAGAGCCATTCCTTTGCTAAAACCGGAACTCTGTTGGTGGAAACTTTCATTAACCGTCAAGAGTAGGGTTGAGGCACTTAATATGTCAGAAGACCAAGCAACATCAAAATTTAGTTTATATTCATTGGTATGCATGATATTTGTAACTTGGTGATTATTATTATAGAGGCGTAATTCAGAATAATAATATACCGAACTTAAAAAAAGACAGAACACAAAGAAGTAATTCGAAGAAATATATCATCTCTAGATTATGAACAAGAAAACTATTATAATTATCTCTTTGTTACGCTCAGAATCTCTCTAGGTAAATAACCTTAAACTATTTGCTAAATTTGCTTTTACAATAATTAATTACTGTAGATGGTGGATTTTCGACAAGGGCTAAAATCGCGAACTCATAATTATACGAAGCTCTGATCCAGCAATCAGACGTGAGTATTGAGACATGGGTCTCTCATCGAATTCTGAACGGAGAGTACTTTCTCTCAGAGTACATGTAGATATGTAGTCTCACGACTGGACAACGGCATATCTCATGAACACTGAACACTTTCAGTGATTATTTCTATATAGTATCACGAGATGGACGGCTCCTAGACATCTTGCTCTGCTAGTATAGAGCGATAACGTCTTCAGGAAAAAACAACGAGTTTACCCTAACTATATAAAGGATATGACTTACCGACAAGCTCATATCGGTATAATTAATGCTCCTAGACAGCTTGCTCTGCTAGTATAAAGCCACAAAGTTAATTATTCCTAATTACGATTAATTCTGCCGTGACATTCACTACTGAATTCCCAGAAAATCTATTATTGCTCCTATTCTATGGTCGAATCCACGACTGGTCCCATGGGATTGCAATAACAATTGCTCCTATTCCATGGTCGAATCCACGACTGGTCCCATGGAATGGAAATAAACAATTGTTCTGATTCTATGATCGAATCCACGACTTGATCTCATAGAATAGCAATAACTATATTATCTCATTACTCTGATTTCATGATCGAATCCACAACTGGTCTCATAAATGGTAATAGATAAATCTTAATTACTCCGATTCTATGGTCGAATCTACGATCCCATGGAATGGTAATGCTCACGTTATTATTCTGAATTCATAGTCGAATCCTCAGCTGATCCTATGAATTAATAATAAACATCTTATTACTCAGTTTTGCGAATTATTCTTCACTGAATTCCACAATTAGTAATAAATAATCAACAACCGTACGTCTGAGCTACCTCCAAGTAAGCCCCCATTCAAATGGTGAAAGTGTATTCAACGACGATGCGCTAATAGTCACCGTACGAACGAGTATTTCAAAATACAACGAAACGATGAACCTATGCAAAATAGGGAAGAAAATAGTAAATAATTAAAAATATTGACCAAGGTGCTGGGAACACGGACACACGACCTACCGACCGTGCGGTGGTCAGTTCCACACCAGTTTTATATTTTCAATACATTTTATTATTTTCCGTGATTTGATGAAAATTCTCTCATCTGATCAAATTTCCTTCGTCCCGAGGAAACTCCACGGTTTCATGGTACTTCCATAAATCCATAAAAAATAATATAAAATTAAGGAAAGGGGTGTGGGGCGTGACCATTGGCCAACTGGCCATGCCTTGGTCCCAGCCGGCCCCACACCCCACGGTTCCATATTATTTTATTATTTATTATTATTTCTCTAATTTCATGAAAAAAACTCCTTGATTTCATGGTATTTTTTGCACAAATCATCATATAATAATAAAATAAAATTATGAACACTTGTGGGACCGGGCCACTAGCCGGCCGGCCATGCCCTAGCCGGTCCCACACGCCCTTTGCTTTATTATTTTATTATTATTTATCCTATGTTTCCTTGAATTCATCAAATTCCTTGATTTTATGGTGTTTCTCTCAAATTAGGAAAAATTCCCTCAAATCATCAAAAATACCTAAAAAATATTAAAAATTATAAAAAACTCGTGGGATCGGGCCATTGCCCGCCGGCCATGCCTCCATGGTCCCACATGCCCGTGTTTTTATTATTTTAATATTTTGCTTCCATGAACTCATGAAAACTCCTTCAATTCATGGAAACTCCCTAAATTCATCAAATTTCTCAAAATTCATGAATTTTTCATAAAATCATCAAAATATTATAAAATTAAGGAAAAGGCACCACGGGACCGTGGTCACGACCGTCCAACCATGCCTTGACCACGGCGGTCCCACGCCTCCTTATTCCTTATTTTATAATTATTTTTCATCATCTCATGGTGTTTTCCTCAGTTTTGTCGAAACCCTAATTTTGGCATATTTTCTCGAATGGATGCTCAATTGCACGCCAGAAAATATCAAAATTCTCAGGACTGAGACGCGGACTCCTTGGGGACATGAGCAAGCTATCTTGACCGACGAAGATTGGCTCTTTGGTTCACGGAGGCCGGTCCCATCAATTTTCACAGTTTTGACCTAATTTGCACAATCCCTCGTATTAGGTCCAAAACTCTTCCAAACACTTTGGATTTTCATGAAGTGATCGTCAGGCGGTCACGTGACAACCCAGGTCCGGTTTCATGACTCCATGGTCGGTCCCTCGCCTCGTCATAATTAATTAGGTTTTCTCACCTAAGGCTCAGACGAGCATTTTTGAATAAATGATTAAGCCAGCATTTAATCATTCTTCCACCAACAAATCGTCAACTCTTCAGGAGTTCTTCGTATTTGCTCACGTGAGCATATGGAAACTACATGGTTGATCCACGGTCCCGTGTAGTCGCTCCCTCCTTCGTCCCATGGTTAAACTTCTGACGAACCATGAAATGATCATCAATTGATCAAAGTAGGGTTTCTGAATCCAAGGATCCTCATTCCAGATTCCAACCTTAATAATTTTACGACGGCATCATGGTCATTAATTATGCTCGGTTCAATGACCAGTATTCTAATTAATATTTTTGGTACGCTGCCAATAATCCATTAGACGAGCAACACATGCTCAGACGATCAAATATTCAACAATTCATCACATGAGCAACACTTGATCAGATGATAAATATTTTTTCAAACCAAGGAATATTGGTTCAACAATCAATATTCAACGGTCCACCGAATGAGCAATACTTTCTCACTTCATCGTAAGAACTATACCTCTGTCTCATGACAAATTCAATTCACGAGTTTCAGAACATCATGTTCAACACAACGACTACATGGACTCATCGTCCCATCAAACCACGAAGTCATCAATTGACTAACAAACCACGACACGTCAATCGTGTCACTTTGGGGGGATATCACTTAGGGTTTTGGTCTAGCGGTCTACGACACGTGTGTTCAAACACACGATGGAATGTGAGAAAGTCGTGCAATCAGTTAAAGGAATTCACGAGGTAGTGAGTGGAAAATCGACCAAGTCTCCACACGTTGAGCAACTGGTTTCAAATACGATCTCCACTTCCTCACTCCTTGATTCCATCAACTGTCACACTTCATGGAATCATGGTGTCTAAAATTCCAACAATATAAATAAGTCTCTGAATCATGATTGAATCAGCATCAACAGTATCATCAATCTCACGTCTCATCGACAACACGAGATCATCAACTCATCAATTGAGAAACTACTCTCAATTGAGCAATTTTAATCATTCAGAGCTTATCATATTCAGAATTCATACACCCACAATCTCGATCACAATTGATCTCACACATTTCTCAGCTTCCCTCCTACAGATCAACCCATCCTCTCTTGTGACCGAATTTACTCTGGAACGGTCATTGTCTTGATTTAGGCCGGAGTACTACAGATTGATCTCTCGAATCTAAAGCACCCCGTTTGTAGCGGTGCATCTGTGTGAGGTTTAACATTTCCCTCGGTTTGAGGAGTCTCCTCCGTACGGTCGTCTCCTATATTCCTTAAAAACCAGCAAATCGTTTTTCCCCATCTACACATTGGCGACCATAGTGGGAGATCATTCTCTCGGTTGCAATCTCACAGTCTCACAAAGATGGTTGATCTTAGGTCCGGTTCAGTTACCAATCCGGGTTCAACACCCGACTCTCGCATCCCAATTTCTAGTGATACTGCAATCGCAAGTACTACTCCTCTCAACATTGCAGGCTTCAATGGTACCGCTAATACCACCCCTCCATCCAGCAACGTCATGCCACACGTTACTACTACTCCTCCAAGTATTGGTGCTCCAGTGATCACCCCTGCAAGTGACGGCACTGGCGCCATCGACAATCCACTCTTCGGTCGGTCTCCTAAATAAACCAGAGGAAATCAGCCTACCATAGTTGATCTCACGAAGGTTCAGACTGACGTGGCTGCAACACAGAAGCAGTTGTGTGTTTATATTAAAACTCTCACAGACAATCTTGCGTCTGAACGAACTCAGCCTCAGCGCGAGAAAGGAAAAGCTAAAGAAACATCTTCAACCGCTGATCCTGAAATCTCTCCAATCCATGTTGTACATTATGAAGAATTCTGGAAAGCTGCATATGACTCTCCAGCAACGGAACCTACAAGTTTCATCACTATGAAGATATGGAGTGCTTTTTTGAGGATCGATGAAAAGACAAGCATCATTCGTCCATCTTCACCAACCTCCATACTGCCATACAGAGGATTCTTCTTTCATAAGGTCATACCGCTCCAACATTCATTCTTTATGATGGAACATGAAATACTCAAAAAAATATTTCTCGGTTTCTGGAATTATTTGGCGAACACGGGCACAACCATGTCGTCCGTCTGGAGAAATTTTCAAAATCCTTGAAAGGCGGGGCATACACCTGGTACAACAACATCGCATCGTGAAGTATCACCGATTGGGGAGAGATGGTTAATGCTTTCTACAGAAAATACTTCTTCGTGTCAGAGCAAGTCACTCTCTCTGATCTAGGAAGGGTGTTTCGAAGGAGCAGCGAACATCCTGATGATTATGTGAAAAGGTTCAGAATTCAAGCCTTGGACTGCCACGACCCAAACATCACATAGCAACAACTTGTAGACTTGTGCGTCAGCAAAATGATCCCGATCCACAGAGCCTTGCTGGAAAACCTCCGGTTCCACACTTTCTCAGAACTTCATGAAGCAGCCAAAACGATCAGCGACTACTACACCTGCTTTACTGAGCAAAGTCTACAAGGTCGAGGAACCTCAGAGCAGCAGACGCCTGATCAACAAACAGTACGATGTCCAACCTTCCATGAACATTGTTTCTCAAGGAAACAAAAAGGAAAGCTTCTGCTCAAACATGCGACGTCCAACACCTCTTCCTACAAAAGCATCACCGAAGGATAACCAATCTTGCACAAACCACAACCTGGCATCAACGAACGGGAAAATGATCGGACAGACTAAACTTCTCATGAAGGAGTGATCTAGTTACTGGAAGTCTAGGTTCAAGACGGTGCAATCAAACTGTTGTTCATCATAGAGAGCCAACATGAAGATTCCAAGGTACTGTCACCTTCATAGATTTATCAATCATTTGACAAGTAACTGCATTATTTTGAAGCACGTCACCAAAGAGAAGGTTGATCCATAATAGCTTCAACTGGGCACTGGAGGAGTACACAAGAATCCTCTCCCAATCATAACCTTTACACTCTCTGAACAACCTATCAAAGAGGCAGTTCAATCCTTGGTCGAACGTGAATTGCTCTATCTGTCGAAGGCACAAAAGAGAGACATGTTCACAGAACTGAATCACATCGTGTCAAGAAGTCCATTCCGGAAATACTTCTTGAGCCTCCAACCACAAACCAAGAGATGTACGAATGGGGACTGCTTACCACAGTCGAAGAAACGAATTTGGAAAAACGTTGATCGATGCCGGCACCGCCATCAACATTATTCCACTGAAAACCTCAGAGCCGCAGGCATCAGTCAACAAGAATATATGCTCCCATCTCAATCAGAGACCTTGAAGGTAAGACGGACATACTTATACTAATACATACTCACTCTCAAAGTGAACATAAGTTCAACACTGGACAGAAACCAAGTTTCACATAATCAGGAAGATCCAGGATATGACATGTCCTTCAGACGAGCGTGGATCCACGCTGAAAATATGGGTACTTACAGAGCGCCTTTGGTTACACGTCTCTCCAACGAAGAAAGTTCTGATCCAGAAGATTTGACGGACATTCCATCATCAGAGTACTTGGAGGAATTTCAAACTTTGACGAGGTTGAAGAAAGAACCTGCAAAAGATGCATATACATCCATTAAGAGGTTCCGCACTCAGGCAAGTCTCATCCCATGTCTATGTCATTTATTTCCTCACATGCTATCCTAGCATGGGGACTCAATTCTGCTAGCAACTCTGCAAGACGTTATGAATGGTAGCTTCACCACATTAGTATTTTACCAAGTGGTTGAATCTGACGCTCCTCCGAATCAAGCACTGAAACATTCATTACCGAGATGATGTCCAAACATGGCAAAGAACACTTTGGGTTTCTCCTGCTAGTCCATGTGTTCCACAAAATCAGAAAGCTCTAATGTCTGCACAAGTGTCGAATCCCACTACTGCAACGAAAGGGATGCTGAATCAACAGAAGATACTCCAGGGCCGAGACGATCAAACCCCTAAGATATTCGATGCTTAAGGAATATACGCTTCAACACTCAAGCATCTAAAAAAGCTATCAAATTGTACTCCCAATCAAAGAGTACACTTCAGCACAAATATCTCGATGATGACACATTGATTCAACACCAGCACGATCAAAGTGTAACTAAACAATAAGTCTTCATTATCCCATGATAAGACTTCTGAAGCATATGCAACATCATTCATACATGGATGGCACTAACTCCTTCAATATATACTGGGCAACCTGAGGTGATTCCGTGAAACTTCATCAACGGGTTTTCTCTACATCACAAGCCCCTGCATGATTGAGGAACTTTCTCTCTTCACCAATCACATCCAGTATGAAAACTGCTGATGCTATCTACCGCAACAATGTTGACTCACTGACAAAGCCAGATCGTGGTAAAGTTATGCTTTCAGGAGCATTCAGGTTGAACTCTCAGTACACCTTCATCTTACGGACGCTCAACTCATCAACTAGTTCATGAATGTAAAAGGCTCACTGGATGAAGGAGCAAAGTTTATATCTATAATCATGGTTCTAGCCTTTTCGGTCTTTGGAGCAACTTCAACCATGGTATCAGCATCAACAATAATCTCTAGAGGAACACCATCCATGATCTCAGCATCGACAAGGATCTCTGGAGCGTAATCATTCATGGTTTCAGCACCAACAACGGTCTCAGGAGCAACATCCTCAGGGCTTCATCAACTAATCATTCTCTGAAGTGTTACACATGAAGCGGACTTCTCTAAGACCAATGATTCATATCAAGATGTGCGGACCTGATAACATGCTCACATGAAAGTCTTCCCAAAGCTGGCACGACTGGTGGGCATAATCCAAAGTCTTCTACAAGATGTTCTCATCACCTCTATAAATGAGATACAACACACTCCAGGCCATGGGTTTGCAAAAACGTACTAATGGGTGAGGAATGGGACAATGCTTCCTCAACGAAAATGTTCGTCTATGTCTCTTCTACAACATACCAAAAGGGCGCATCAATCGGACATACGAGCTGAAAGATACGACATTTACTGTCAGGTCTATGAAATCTGAAAATTTGCACGGGATTACAAGTTATGAAAGTGCATACTTTATTGATTGCCCTAGACATCTCCAAACTTAAGCATTCTGGTTGCATATGATTCCTCCGTCTCTTAGCTTCGAAAGTTGGGGTCAATCGTCAGATTCCGACGTCGTATGAGGTTCCTACAGCTTCCTGAGCGTACAACATGCAAACAACAATTTTTAGACGGGATTCATAACTTCCACAGTCGATCGGTGTCCACCAGGTCCTTCCGCTAAATCCTTCATCAAGGTACCTCCAACTTCGACCACCTAGGTCTTTACATCAATTTTTCTACCTGGGTCCTCTATCTAGGTCTCACCAGAAGAAGGGAAAACGAAAGGGAGAGACTTAACAAAATACTGGGGACTGACGGTCCACTTGTCAAGACGATCGATTTCACAATCCAAAACCGATCAAGAAATCAAGACCAGAATAAAACCTCACATCTCTCAGAAGTCCAAGGTTCAAGATATCATGGAAAGAAAACTAAAGAAAGTCAGCAAAATAAGATTTCTGCTTTTCTTCATCCATCTTCTTCAACACGGCATCACTGGTGGTGAAAGAAGTGTCACCTTCCACCGCTTTCCTTATAGCATCAATCTTTTGACGAAGCCACTTCAGATTGAAGCCAAGTTTTCAGCTTTCTTCAAGTTGTACTCCCAATCAAAGAGTACATCCCGGGTGACAGTATTTCCAGTTGTGATGCGGATATCATTTATAACACGCAATATGGCTTCTACTTGCCTCATCAAGAAATAACTATGCTCCGGATCCTTGGTAACGACGATGTGCCCATACATCTTCCACGGTTTCTCGTACAAGCCTGCATATCCAATGGGAACGCTGAATCCGCCAACTAGTTCATGATACGGTGAAGCATCGAACGGAGGATCAAAAGCAACTCCTGCACTTGGATATTCATGCACCACTATACGGTTCTCAATTACTGGAGCAGCCTCCAGGGCAACAGTTTCTTCAGTATTCTCTACTGGTGTTTCGGTTTCTTCTATCACTGAAGCAGCAACAATCTGAGTTTCCAAGACTTCAATGACAACCTTCTCATGGCCTTGAAGTGCAGAGATGGTTGTCTCTTCATCAATAACTCCAGGGAGTTTGAGTTATCCTCATTGGTTTCAATATCCTCAACTTCGGTATTTGGCACCTAATACGAAGATTACATGAGGATTAGAGTCATTTAAGCTTGAAACCAAATGAGATCATAAAATACATCATACAAGAATCCAACATTATCAATATTAATCATTATACACTCAAGGCACGAGCAAATAGCATGAAAGTCATGAAAATACGTTTTACGGTAACCTCGTCTGAAGAAACTGTACTCTGCCCTGTACTAAAAGACGAACTGGGAGCAATCTACGAGGAATCTGAAGATGGGTTATATACCATTCTCTTCGTATATATGTCCTCTACAACGTCTCAAAATTTCATGACAATCCGATGAACGAGCAAAGAGATGTGGCTAAAACATGGAGCAACATGCCATCTGAAAAAGTTCTGAAGGTCTCCTGGAAGTTCACTATTTCGCCTTTTTCAGGCCCTAAACATGCTCAAACTTCAAAGATTCTTAAAAGCTTGGAAATTTCCTGGGCTTGAAGATACATATGCAAACCGCGAAAATCCGACTTCGGACGAAGATTCTACAGCGTTTCTAGTAAAATCTGAAATTTTCCGGTGACGTATTTCGGCAAAGTTATCCATAAATTCACATGGATTTTCATTCATTCATTCACGAATCAGCGATATCATACTTCTTTGAAGAAATTACAGGAGATATACTTACTAAGGGAGTCTCTAAATCATTTGAAGGCTCGACGATGCCAGAATCTCCGTTGACAACACCGCTATCTCCATTCGGTTCGGGAATTCTCCATATTCCCATCTCCCAAAGAAGAGTGCGCTTCATCAACATGATTCTTATCTACAATGATTTCTTCCTGGATTCATCAACAAAAATTATTATTATTTCATTCAAGGAGATGCCGCGATCACCTGCACGAAAGAGATATTTACATCGACTTCTTCATCAGTACTGGATTCCTGAATTGTTCGCCTGGGAACAAGTTGAAGACCGTCAATCGATGGAGAAAAGGTCTGAAAAGAAATAACAAAACCTTGGTCTCGTGATCCTAATTGCACGGGCAGGAAAAAGTCATGACACAAGGAGCGCTAACAACTCACCAAAGAAACGGCTGGGGACTGCACGTCATTTGCTAACATCCTGTAGTCCTTACTTCTGGGTGCTCCGCCCCGAAGACTTTCTTCCATTTCCGAGGAGTCTACATTGATCTGAAACCTCACTACATGATCATCCTGTGGTATAGTTGATGAAATAACCAGGAGTACAACTCAGTATGAAGGATCTCTCACCATCACTCAGAGGTCCCAGAAGTACCATTTCTTGAAGTTACACCCCGGAGATGTCATCCCTGGAAACATCGTCTTTGAAAGTGTCATCATGGGAGTCAGTCATTCTTGCAAAGTGGCTGTGACAGATGCATAACATTCAGCGCATCATTTATACAAAGCGCAGGATTCAGCAAAACAACGAATCATGGAATAAAGATGCTCACATCAGCGTCTGCAAAAATGGTAACTTTCAACTCTTACCTGTTTACGATTCCACTAACAGTACGTTAATACTTAAAATCTTGCTCGTTCCTTCAAACCTGCTAAGACGAGCAAAATTTTGACATGATTTTCACAAAACCGTGAACAATCCACGTAAATTTTACAATGTGAACATTCACTGGTTTCTCAAAATATGGACAGACGTCCATTCTACGATTGTGAAAACTCACATATAGGCATTCTTTCACCATGTATGGTTGTCTACTTTCAACAATTGTTCAAAATCAAAACATTGATTTTACAAAATATATTTTAACGTGAAACTCACGTAAATTTGAAAAATATATCTATATATTTTTGCTCCCTCGCACGAGCATCTGTCTTTGAAGCGAGAGTATATTTTCAAAGATTTCCGAAAGCTCGAAGATAAAAATTTTCATGAAGGCTCATAAACACAATTTTATTACTAACAGACGCACGTCTATCAAAAAAAAAACTTTTCTCTCGTACGAGCATCCACCTTTGAAACGAGAGTTTATTCCACTTTGTGAAATCTCACATATTTAAAATATAAAATTCTGGTTTTCGTGAAAGATCATAGACGAATTTTATATCATTAGACTCAGGTCTATTTTTTTTGTTCCTTAAACTAACGAACGAACGAACGAGCGTTTATTCATAAAACAAGGATTTTTTTCATGGGCCCGTCCCGCGAATCCTGACAAGCCATGGACTCGTCGTCCAAACCAGCGGTTCAACACCAATTTATGCTCATCAAACGACACTCCAATCATGACATTGAAGCCTTCATAAAGTCTTGGTTTTCTCATGCTCTCTAAATCCGGTAACGTCTCAACTTACGACTAAGTTCAATTACTGGTATTGTTATTTATGGCCGGAAAATCACCATTTAATGCTGACTGAGGAACACAGCTTTCCTCAGTAAGCAGGGGACTTAATGTAGATGGTGGATTTTCGACAAGGGCTAAAATCGTGAACTCATAATTATACGAAGCTCTGATCCAGCAATCAGACGTGAGTATTGAGACACGAGTCTCTCATCGAATTCTGAACGAAGAGTACTTTCTCTCAGAGTACATGTAGATATGTAGTCTCACGACTGGACAACGGCATATCTCATGAACACTGAACACTTTCAGTGATTATTTCTATAGATAAACGGCTCCTAGACAGCTTGCTCTGCTAGTATAGAGCGATAACGTCTTCAGGAACAAACAACGAGTTTACCCTGACTATATAAAGGATATGACTTACCGACAAGCTCATATCGGGATAATTAATGCTCCTAGACAGCTTGCTCTGCTAGTATAGAGCCACAAAGTTAATTATTCCTAATTACGATTAATTCTGCCGTGACATTCACTACTGAATTCCCATAATAATCTATTATTGCTCCTATTCTATGGTCGAATCCACGACTGGTCCCATGGAATGGCAATAACAATTGCTCTTATTCCATGGTCGAATCCACGACTGGTCCCATGGAATGGAAATAAACAATTGTTCTGATTCTATGATTGAATCCACGACTTGATCTCATAGAATAACAATAACTATATTATCTCATTACTCTGATTTCATGATCGAATCCACAACTGGTCTCATAAATGGTAATAGATAAATCTTAATTACTCTGATTCTATGGTCGAATCTACGATCCCATGGAATGGTAATGCTCACGTTATTATTCTGAATTCATAGTCGAATCCTCAGCTGATCTTATGAATTAATAATAAACATCTTATTACTCAGCTTTGCGAATTATTCTTCACTGAATTCCACAATTAGTAATAAATAATCAACAACCGGGCTTCTGAGCTACCTCCAAGTAAGCCCCGATTCAAATGGTGAAAGTGTATTCAACGACGATGCGCTAATAGTCACCGTACGAACGAGTATTTCAAAATACAACGAAACGATGAACCTATGCAAAATAGGGAAGAAAATAGTAAATAATTAAAAATATTAACCAAGGTGCTGGGAACACGGGCACACGACCTACCGACCGTGCGGTGGTCAGTTCCACACCAGTTTTATATTTTGAATACATTTTATTATTTTCCGTGATTTGATGAAAATTCTCTCATCTGATCAAATTTCCTTCATCCCGAGGAAACTCCACGGTTTCATGGTACTTCCATAAATCCATAAAAAATAATATAAAATTAAGGAAAGGAGTGTAGGCGTGACCATTGGCCAACCGTCCATGCCTTGGTCCCAGCCGGCCCCAAACCCCACGGTTCCTTATTATTTTATTATTGTTATTATTTCTCTAATTTCATGAAAAAACTCCTTGATTTCATGGTATTTTTTGCACAAATCATCATATAATAATAAAATAAAATTATGAAAACTTGTGGGACCGGGCCACTAGTCGGCAGGCCATTCCCTAGCCGGTCCCACACGCCCTTTGCTTTATTATTTTATTATTATTTATTCTATTTTTCCTTGAATTCATCAAATTCCTTGATTTTATGGTATTTCTTTCCAATTAGGAAAAATTCCCTCAAATCATCAAAAATACCTAAAAAATATTAAAAAATTATAAAAAACTCGTGGGATCGGGCCATAGCCGGCCGCCCATGCCTCCAGGGTCCCACACGCCCGTTTTTTTTATTATTTTAATATTTTGCTTCCATGAACTCATGAAAACTCCTTCAATTCATGGAAACTCCCTAAATTCATCAAATTTCATGAATTTTTCATAAAATCATCAAAATATTATAAAATTAAGGAAAAGGAACCACGGGACCGTGGTCACGACCGTCCGACCATGCCTTGACCACGGCGGTCCCACGCCTCCTCATTCCTTATTTTATAGTTATTTTTCATCATCTCATGGTGTTTTCCTCAGTTTTGTCGAAACCCTAATTTTGGCATATTTTCTCGAATGGATGCTCAATTGCACGCCAGGAAATATCAAAATTCTCAGGACTGAGACGCGGACGCCTTGGGGACACGAGCACACTATCTTGACCGACCAAGATTGTCTCTTTGGCTCACGGAGGCCGGTCCCATCAATTTTCACAGTTTTGACCTAATTTGCATAATCGCTCGTATTAGGTCCAAAACTCTTCCAAACACTTTGGATTTTCATGAAGTGATCGTCAGGCGGTCACGTGACAACCCAGGGCCGGTTTCATGACTCCATGGTCGGTCCTTCGCCTCGTCATAATTAATTAGGTTTTCTCACCTAAGGCTTAGACGAGCATTTTTGAATAAATGATTAAGCCAGCATTTAATCATTCTTCCACCAACAAATCGTCAACTCTTCAGGAGTTCTTCGTATTTGCTCACGTGAGCATATGGACACTACAAGGTTGATCCACGGTCCCGTGTAGTCGCTCCCTCCTTCGTCCCATGGTTAAACTTCTGACGAACCATGAATTAATCATCAATTGATAAAATTAGGGTTTCTGAATCCAAGGATCATCATTCCAAATTCCAACCTTAATAATTTTGCGAAGGCCTCATGGTCATTAATTTTATTAATTATGCTCGGTTCAATGACCAGTATTCTAATTAATATTTTTGGTACGCTGCCAATAATCCATCAGACGAGAAACACATGCTCAGACGATCAAATATTCAACAATTCATCACATGAGCAACACTTGCTCAGATGATAAATATTTTCTCAAACCAAGGAATATTGGTTCAACAATCAATATTCAACGATCCATTGAATGAGCAACACTTTCTCACTTCATCGTATGAACTATACCTCTATCTCATGATATGTTCAACTCATGAGTTTCAGAACATCATGTTCAACTCAGAAACTACATGGACTCATCGTCCCATCAAACCACGAAGTCATCAATTGACTAACATACCACGAGATGTCAATCGTATCACTTGAGGGGATATCACTTAGGGTTTTGGTCTGGCGGTCTACGGCACGTGTGTTCAAACACACGATAAAATGTGAGAAAGTCGTGCAATCAGTTGAAGAAATTCACGAGGTAGTGGGTGGAAAATCGATCAAGTCTCCACACGTTGAGCAACTGGTTTCAAACACGATATCCACTTCCCCACTCCTTGATTCCATCAACTGTCACACTTCATGGAATCATGGTGTCTAAAATTTCAGCAATATAAATAAGTCTCTAAATCATGATTGAATCAGCATCAACAGTATCATCAATCTCACGTCTCATCGACAACATGAGATCATCAACTCATCAATTGAGCAACTACTCTCAATTGAGCAACTTCAATCATTCAGAGGCTTATCATATTCAGAATTCATACAACCACAATCTCGATCACCATTGATCTCACACATTTCTCAGCTTCCCTCCTACAGATCAACCCATCCTCTCTTATGACCGAATTTACTCTGGAATGGTCATTGTCTTGATTTAGGCCGGAGTACTACAGATTGATCTCTCGAATCTAAAGAACCCCCTTTGCAGCGGTGCATCTGTGTGAGGTTTAACATTTTGCTCGGTTCGAGGAGCCTCCTCCATACGGTCGTCTCCTCAATTCCTTAAAAACCATCAAATCGTTTTTCCCCATCTACAATTACCTCTCAAACTTCTCTCAACGTGATTTTTCTCACAAACCTCCATCTCTAGGTCTGTCTGTATCACAAACCACACTATCTAGATGTCTTAGCTATGAGCAAAACATCTGTATTTATAACTTTAACAGTTTCCCAAACCTTTTAGGAATTTATTTCCTTATCTAGAAATAATTCCTTTTTTAAGTAGACATTTTCTTATCTAGAAATATTACCTAGTCTAAGAAATATTTTTTTTCTAGGTATATTTCCTTATCTACGAATATTACCATGTTTATGAATATCTCCTTATCTAAGAATACTGCCTAAGAATCAGTATTCCTTCCCAAAGTAGAAGATCCTCAATATAACTTGAGGATTGCTAAGTTCCCAAAAGAGGAAAGATACACCACTATCATCCCCCCCCCCCCCCAAGAACTTGCATTTCTGTGAACTACAGATAAAACTCGAGAGTTCCTTTCTCCTTGATGGGATCTTGACCTTGATGTACAATTAGAAAAGAAGCATTCTCTCCTTGTCTTGTCTTGTCTTAGTCAGTCTTAGCTCCATAATAAAATTATCCTCGAATGGTTCCTCTCGATCAAATATTAAGTGAAAAAGCGGGGGTCTAACAACCTCACCCAATATTTCGATTAGAAATATGTATGGACTAACTCCAATATACTTTCTAGAGAATCAACTAGACAGTCAGACTCAATCTAGATAAAAGTATATCAAAGAGTTAATATCTCAATCTGTCGATTTGATCTATACTCAAGCAAATGGAAATATGTGAGTCTTTATCAAATAAAAGAGAGATAACTTGGATGGTACCAAAGACCAATATCCAAGTGTCAATCAATATAAATCAACAACCAAAGGTTGGATATTCTAATTGGTTGATCTTAACGCACAACCTGTAATATTTCAATTATATAACAAAATATAATGCGGAATAGAAATAACACAGACACCAGAAATTTTGTTAACGAGGAAACCGCAAATGCAGAAAAACCCCGGGACCTAGTCCAGATTGAACACCACATTGTATTAAGCCGCTACAGACACTAGCCTACTACAAACTAACTTCGGTCTGGACTGTAGTTGAACCCTAATTAATATCACACTGATTCAGGGTACAGTTGCGCTCCTTACGTCTCTGATCCCAGAAGGATACTACGCACTTGATTCCCTTAGATGATCTCACCCACAACCAAGAGTTGCTACGACCCAAAGTCGAAGAATTTAATAAACAAATTTGTATCACACAGAAAAGTCTACGATGATAGATAAATCTGTCTCCCATAGATAAACCTAAGATTTTTGTTCCGTCTTTTGATAAAATCAAGGTGAACAGGAACTAATTGATAAACCGGACTTATATTCTCGAAGAACATCCTAGAATTATCAATCACCTCACAATAATCTAAATCGTATGATAGCGAAACTAGATATTGCGGAATCACAAACGATGAGATGAAGATGTTTGTGATTTATTTTTATCTTGCCCTATCGGAGATATAATCTCAAGACAATTATTCAATTGAACTCGTACGATAGAAAATGGCAAGATCAGATCGCTCAACTACAAGAGAAGTAGTTTCGTATGGCTTCGCAATCTTAATGAAGTCTTTCAGTTGTTAACCTACAGGGTCTCGAGAAGAAACCTAAGGTTAAAGGAGAATCGACTCTAGCAAAACCAACTAGTATCACACAGGAGGTGTGGGTATTAGTTTTTCCAGTTGCTAGATGTCTCCTTTATATAGTTTTCAAATCAGGGTTTGCAATCCAAGTTACCTTGGTAACAAAGCATTCAATATTCACCGTTAGATGAAAATCCTGATTTAACCAAGCTAATATCTTTCAACCGTTAGATCGAAACTTAGCTTGTCACACACAAATGAAATGTATTTCATTTAGGTTTGAGTAACCGTACCTAAACGTATACACTTAGTTGGTTCACAAATAGTTAACCAATGGTTAGCCATATGAGCACTTTCATATCCACCGTATTCATCTTCTTCACAACTAGTTCAAAAGACTCATAAGAACTAGTTAAAGAGTTGTTCAATTTCTTAGGTCTTTATTCATAGACACAATTGAAACAAAATCGGTTTGATTCACTTGAATCAATTCATGAACAATATATCCACGGTTTGCAAAGATTGCATTCCTTATTGATTTATTGTTTAAGTTCATGAAACTACCGATTTGAGAAATATAACCAGCTTGGGTACGCGTACGGGCACGTGTACCATAGCTACCGGATTTGAGTTTACAAACATAGCAGAAATTTTTGGTTTGAAAACTTCCGTGGGTACGCGTACGGGTATGCGTACCTAAGGTGACTGGTTTAACAGTTTGCGAAGTTACAAACTCAGCAGAAATTTTCGGTTCGAAAACTTCCGCGGGTACGCGTACTCAACCTGTCTCCTTCACCAATACCGTACGCATACATATGCACACACTTGGTTTCTGACACATGGATTTATACACTAATGTGCGAATACACTATATATGCTTATATCCATAGTTGGTTACTAATCTTAAATCTACATTTCAATCATTGAAACATTCTTCTATAATGTTATAACAGTCGTTATTCACAACTATCGTCATCAAAGCTATTCTCAAGATTGAAACGTCATCATGACTTTCGTCACGGGTTAAGATGAAAAGTGGTTGAAGCGAAAGCTTACCAACACATATTTCGAGAAAAAGATATGCGAGTAAACTTGGCTCGAAATAGCAAATGTGTATGTATGAAAACTATCATACTTATACGACTTTGTCTCAAGAGTAGGAGATAACGTAGATAGACTTTTGAGTGATACATAATTTCAAGTCTCAATATACCTTTTAGTCGGATGAAGTTCCACTGGTTCCTTGAGTAGTTCTTCGACTTCGTAAGATGATCGCCATGGAGTCTGGAGCTCAACTACACTAAACTGTCCTAAACCGAGACATAGCTATAAGTAGTCTAGAAATCTTGACATATAGTTTTGACAATTAAAATTGACAAACATGCTTGAGATAGCAACGCATGCGAGTTCAACCGAGCAATGCTCTAACAATCTCCCCCTTTGCCAATTTTAGTGGAAAAATTATCAGTACATATGGATTACAAAACAAATAAAACTTTGTAGCTTCTCGTCCACATGCTTGTTCTCCTTGGTATTTCAACATTACTCGAAAACTTCGTCTTTTCCAAGTACTCCCATGATTCCACAGATGTTCAATTCATCATCATAGTTGTTGAAGATCCGTAGCCATAAAAATGAGAAAACAAAAGCTCTCAATCATTGTTATATAATGCCATAGTATTATTACACAGTATCAAAGTTCTTATATCACAACTTCGACAACAATACTATGGTGATATGTATCACTCCCCTTTAGTCAATACTTTCATCTCAACATGAAAACCACTTCCCCTTACATAATGATCCGTAAAATACATAAACTATATGTATCTGTAGTGTGAACTACATATTAATTCTCCCCCTTTTTGTCAATAAAATTGGCGAAGGTACGAAAACGGGATCCTAATGAAATTTCCACGGATATGCTTCAAGACCAAATAAAAGTACATATCAACTTGTCTAGATGAAATCATATAGCCGAAGCTAAATGCATTCATCAAGGAGTTTATAAAGATACAAGATAACCCATAAAATATTCCACAGCTGTACTCCCTACAAAGATATGGAAATTAAGCGCAAGTTCAAAAGAACTCTCCCCCATTTGATGTCATTACCGAAAGAAAAACAAGAGCGACCTTACTTTTATGATAAAAGAAGGATTTTAAGATAACACTAAGATACTTAGAAGATACATCAACTAGAAACAAATGTGAAATATAGTCTTACACCTCAAGACATGCCAAACTCAATTGCCCAATAGATCGAGATAAGAGCAGGGGCAAGAGTTATGGATGACTAATGAACCAGAACAACACCAATAGACTGCCGTAAGTGTTGAAACGTAGCAATATCTAATGGTTTGGTGAGAATATCAGCCAGTTGTTGTTCCGATGGCACAAACTCCATATTAATGATACCATTTTCATAAAGATCTCGAATAAAATGATACCTTATGTCAATGTGCTTACTCCTTGAGTGCTCAACTGGATTTTCTGTTATGCGAATTGCACTAGTGTTGTCTCATAAGATTCTCATTATTCCAGTGTTGATTCCATAATCAGTAAGCATTTGTTTCATCCATAGAAGTTGAGTACAGCATGATCCTGCAGCAATATATTCTGCTTTACATGTTGAGAGGGATTGTGAATTTTTTTTCTTGTTATGCCAGGCTACAAGATTCAATCCTACATAATGGAAACCCCCTGATGTACTTTTTCTATCTTCCACACATCCTGCCCAATCTGCATCTGAATAGGAAGTAAGATCAGTGTTAGTATCAAAAGTGTAAGAGAGACCATACCCTACAGTGTGATTAATATAGCGTATGATCCTTTTTGTAGCTGCAAGATGAGACTCCTTTGGATTTGCCTGAAACCTAGCACAACAACCTACACTAAAAGCAATATCATGTCGAGTGGTTGTGAGATATAAAAGGCTTCCAATGATAGATCGATAAAGTTTTTGATCCACATTTACACCTTTATCATCTCGATGCAATTTACCAGTGGTAGGCATAGGAGTTAGTTTAGGAGTGGACTTATCAAGGCCAAACCTTGAGACAAGATCCATAGCATATTTTTCTTGAGATAAGTAGATTCCATCCTTGTGTTGTTGAATTTGTAAACCCAAAATGAATTTTAATTTACCAACATTGCTCATTTCAAACTCCTTTCCAAGAGAGACTTGAAAATCCCGTGCAAGTTTCTCCGATGTTGATCCATAGATTGATATCATCTACATAAACTTGAGCAATCACAACATCTTTTTTACTCCACTTGGTAAACAGTGTTTTATCAGCTCCTCCTCTCGAAAAACCTTTCCCAAGAAGAGATGAGGTTAGTTTTTCAAACCAGGCACGAGGTGCTTGTTTTAACCCATATAGCGCCTTATTAAGTTTAAGGACGTGATCTGGGAAGTTAGGTTTTTAAAATCCCTTAGGTTGTGCTACATAGACTTCTTCCTTTAAGGTTCCGTTTAAAAAGGTGGATTTGATGTCTATTTGAAATAGCTTTACCTTAAGAAAACAAGCATGAGCTAATAAAAATCTAATGGACTCAAGGCGTGCCACAGGAGCAAAGTTTTCGTCAAAGTCGATTCCTTCGATTTGTGAGTATCCTTGAGCGACAAGTCTTGATTTGTTTCTGACAATTGTTCCAAACTCATCCGACTTGTTCTTAAATATCCATTTGGTGCCAACTATATTGACATTTGGAGGACAAGGTACAAGCTTCCATACGTCTTGTCTTTGAAATTTATTTAACTCTTCATGCATTGCATTCACCCATAAGGGATCGCTACGAGCTTCATCAACATTTTTTGGTTCTACATGTGAAAGATAACAACCAAAATTACACAAATTTTGAAGTTGTCCTCTAGTCTTTGTAGTAGAATCTCTTACTCCAATGATACAGTTGGGATCATGGTTTCTTTGAACCCAGAGGTATCGTTGTGGGACACGTTCTTGTTCAACAGGCACAGTTTGATCAGTGTTTTTTTCCTCGTCACTGGAAACATTAGGATCAGTAATAGTAGGTATTAAATAGAATCCGGAATTTCTTTGACTTTCTCAGTTGTCTCGGTTGGAGGCAGCTCAACAGGAGAAAAATCATGGTGAAAGTCACTAATATCATCAATGATAACGTCAGCAGATTTCATCATCACTTGGGTTCTGATATTAAATACTCGAAAACCACGACTATCAGATGCATAGCCCAGAAAGAGACCTTCATCACTTTTAGTATAAAATTTCCCTCTTTGTTCTCGATCTTTTAGGATTTAGCACTTACTTCCGAACACTCTAAGATAGTTTAAGTTGGGTTTCTACCATACCACAACTCATATGGAGTGTTTAGGGTCTTGGACAGTAGGTAGACACGGTTGATCAAGTAACATGCTGTAAAGACAGCTTCTCCCCAAAACCTTAGAGGTAAGTTTTTGTTGTGGAGCATTACCCTGTCCATTTCCTGAATATTTATATTCTTTATTTCAGCAACTCCATTAGCTTGAGGAGTAATGGGTGGTGAGTATTGTTTAATAATCCCCAGTTTATCACAGAATTCAAATACTTTGGTGTCTTTGAATTCAGTGCCTCAGTCGCTTCTAATTTTCTTTAGTTTACGACCTTGTTCATTCTGGATCCTATTAACAATAATCTTAAATTCACCAAGGGTTTTATTCTTATGAGCTAGGAATTCTACCCAGGTGAATCTGGTGTAGTCATCTACCATAACTAAGCCATACTTCTTCCCTCCAACAGTGGGTTGTTGAATTGGTCCGAAGAGATCCATATGAATTAAATCAAGTGGATCCTTAGTGAGAATATCTCGAGATGACTTATGGTGAACTTTCGTTTGCTTACCCTGTTGACAGGCACCACATACACCATCAATCTTTGCATTGATTTTGGGAACGCCTCTAACAAGTTCCTTGTTAATGATCTTTGTTAAGAGACGATAATTGATGTGACCAAAACGCTCATGCCAAAGATGTGTAGATTCCATCTTAGTCAAATTGCAATAGTTACTAAACTGGGTATCAAGAAGATAACGGTTATTTTTACCACGAGTTCCCGGACAAATCACTTTTCCAGTTTTGTCTACAATGTCACATCCATTTGCATTGAAAACAACTATATGGCCTTTGTCACAAATTTGACAAAGAGAAAGAATATTTGCAGTCATACCTTTGACGTATACTACATCATGGATTTCTGGAACACCGGCAAGCTTGATCGTGCCCTTCTTGCTAATGTAGCAACATCTCCCATCTCCGAAAATAACTGGTCCCCCTTCAAAGTTGCTTGTAGAAACAAACCACGAAATATCTCCAGTCATATTTCGGATACAACCACTGTCAAGAAACCATTGAAAGGGTGGTGTTGATTTTAAGGCAAAAGCTCCCATACTAACACTACTTTCCTGTATAGGATTTCTTGTTTGTATTGTACACCTTTTTAGATAAATAAACAGTTGTTCAGTTTTCTTGTTAAGATTACTCGCAACATTTATACTTTTCTGAAAACGTGTACACGTATGTTGAGTGTGATTAAGAGACTCACAAAACATATAGGGGCCAACATCAGTAATCTTATTTGAGAAGTTATTCCTTTTATCAAGTTTCTCAAAGCATGTACTTTGTTTAACACTTGACTTACTGTGATTCACTAGAGAGGAATCAAAGGAATTATTCATCACAACTGAAAGAGTTTTGACAGATTTCAAATCCATATGTTTTGCAATTTCTGCAATAAGAACAAGGTTGATCTGGATTTGTTCATCCAACTTCTTATGGAGAATAACAAGATATTTTGAACATTCTCTAAGATTGTGATTTATTCCTGGTGAAGAGTTTATAGAGACTTTACTGTCCATCAAGTCAGATCGCTTACAAACACATACTTTTGAGGTCTTGAACGTGTTTTCCAGCTCTGATACCAATTGAAAAAGCGGGGGTCTAACAACCTCAACCAATATTTCGATTAGCAATCTGTATGGACTAACTCCAATAGACTTTCTAGAGAATCAACTAGACAGTCAGACTCAATCTAGATAAAAGTATATCAAAGAGTTAATATCTCAATCTCTCGATTTGATCTATACTCAAGCAAATGGAAATCTGCGAGTCTTTATTAAATACAAGAGATATAACTTGGATGGTATCAAAGACCAATATCCAAGTGTTAATCAATTTAAATAAACAGTCAAAGGTTGGATATTCTAATTGATTGATCTTAACGCACAACATGTGATATTTCAATTATATAGCAAAAATAATGCGGAATAGAAATAACACAGACACCCGAAATTTTGTTAACGAGGAAACCGCAAATGCAGAAAAACCCCGGGACCTAGTCCAGATTGAACGCCACATTGTATTAATCCGCTACAAACACTAGCCTACTACAAACTAACTTCGGTCTGGACTGTAGTTGAACCCTAATCAATATCACACTGATTCAAGGTACAGTTGCGCTCCTTACGTCTCTGATCCCAGCAGGATACTACACACTTGATTCCCTTAGCTGATCTCACCCACAACCAAGAGTTGCCACGACCCAAAGTTGAAGACTTTAATAAACAAACTAACTTCGGTCTGGACTGTAGTTGAACCCTAATCAATATCACACTGATTCAAGGTACAGTTGCGCTCCTTACGTCTCTGATCCCAGCAGGATACTACACACTTGATTCCCTTAGCTGATCTCACCCACAACCAAGAGTTGCCACGACCCAAAGTTGAAGACTTTAATAAACAAATTTGTATCACACAGAAAAGTCTACGATGATAGATAAATCTTTCTCCCACAGATAAACCTAAGAGTTTTGTTCCGTCTTTTGATAAAATCAAGGTGAACAGGAACTCATTGATAACCCGGACTTATATTCCCGAAGAACAACCTAGAATTATCAATCACCTCACAATAATATAAATCGTATGGTAGCGAAACTAGATATTGTGGAATTACAAACGATGAGATGAAGATGTTTGTGATTTCTTTTTATCTTGCCCTATCGGAGAAATAATCTCAAGCCAATTATTCAATTGAACTCGTACGATAGAAGATGGCAAGATCAGATCAACTACAAGAGAAGTAGTTTCGTCTGGCTTCACAATCCCAATGAAATCTTTCAGTCGTTAACCTACAGGGTCTCGAGAAGAAACCTAAGGTTAAAGGAGAATTGACTCTAGCAAAACCAACTAGTATCACACAGGAGGTGTGGGGATTAGTTTTTCCAGTTGCTAGATGTTTTCTTTATATTTTTTTCGAATCAGGGTTTGCAATCCAAGTTACCTTGCTAACAAAGCGTTCAATATTCACCGTCTGATGAAAAACCTAATTTAACCAAGCTAATATCTTTCAACCGTTAGATCGAAACTTAGCTTGTCACACACAAATGAAATATATTTGATTTAGGTTTGAGTAACCGTACCTAAACGTGTACACTTAGTTGGTTCACAAAAAGTTAACCAATGGTTATCCATATAAGCACTTTCATATCAACCGTATTCATCTTCTTCAAAACTAGTTCAAATGACTCATAAGAACTAGTTGAAGAGTTGTTCAATTGCTTAGGTCTTTATTCATAGACATAATTGAAACAAAATCGGTTTGATTCACTTGAATCAATTCATGAACAATATAGCCACGGTTTGCAAAGATTGCATTCCTTATTGATTTATTGTTTAAGTTCATGAAACTACCGATTTTAGAAATATAACCAGCTTGGGTACACGTACGGGTACGTGTACCATAGCTACCGGATTTGAGTTTACAAACTCAGCAGAAATTTTCGGTTTGAAAACTTCCGTGGGTACACATACTGGTATGCGTACCTAAGGTGACTGGTTTAATAGTTTGCGAACTTACAAACTCAGCAGAAATTTCCGGTTCGAAAACTTTCGCACCTGTCTCCTTCACCAATACCATATGCATAAATATGCACACACTTGGTTTTCGGCACATGGATTTATACACTAATGTGCGAACACACTATATATTCTTATATCCATAGTTGGTTACTTAATCTCAACTCTACATTTCAATCATCGAAATATTCTTCTATAAAGTTATAACAGTCGTTATTCACAACTATCGTCATCAAAGCTATTTTCAGGATTGAAACGTCATCATGACTTTCGTCACGGGTTAAGATGAAAAGTGGTTAAAGCGAAAGCTTACCAACACATATATTTCGAGAAAAAGATAAGCGAGTAAACTCGGCTCAAAATAGCAAATGTGTATGTATGAAAACTATCATGCTTATACGACTTTGTCTCAAGAGTAGGAGATAGAGTAGATAGACTTTTGAATGATAGATAAGTTCAAGTCTCCACATACCTTTTAGTCGGATGAAGTTCCACTGGTTCCTTGAGTAGTTCTTCGTATTCGTAAGATGATCTCCATGGAGTCTGGAGGTCAACTACACTAAACTGTCCTAAACTTAGACATAGCTATAAGTAGTCTAGAAATCAAGACATATAGTTTTGACAACTAAACTTGAGAAACATGCTTGAGATAGAAACGCATGCGATTTCGACCGAGCAATGCTCTAACATTAAGTTTCCTATCGATTATCTTCCATGATTGATTGATCTTCATATTTGATCTATAAGTGTTAGATGAATACGGCTAAGAAAAAAGTGTTCATATGGCTAACTTCGGTTAACTATTATTGAGCCAACTCAATATACACGTTTAGGTACAGTAACCCATATCTAAATATAAGTATATTGCATTTGTGTGTAATAATCTAAGACCATCTAACGGTGGATATTGATTGCTTTATTTCTAAGCAGACTTAGCTTGAATCTTAAATCAGGATTTCATCTAACGGTGAATACTGAATGCTTTGTTACTAAGCTATATTAGCATTGTTTATAAGGAACTTTGATCTGAAAGACTATATAAGGGAGAACTATAGCAATTGGAAAACCTAATCCCCACACTTTTGTGTGTTCCTAGTTGCAAACTAGAGTCAATTCTCCTTTAACCTAGGTTTTTACAAAACCATTATTAAGTTAAAGACTTGAAGACTTCATTGGGATTCATGAAGCCAGATCCAACTATTTTCTCTGTAGTTGCGTATTCTGATCTTACTTGTTCTATCATATTGAGTTTTATATTCTCTAAAATTTACTCGAGATTTATGTCCGATAGGTAAGATATAAAAGTGATTAGAAAAGTTCTTTGTGTCAGACTCTTGTGATTCTGCAATAACTTTGCCTATTAATCAGTTGAGTTATTGTGAGGTGACTAATATTTTCTAGCCTGCTCTTCGGGAATATAATACCATATTATTAGTTGGTTCCGGTTCACCTTGATTTCATCAAAAGACGCAACAAAAACCGAATAAAGAATAAACATATATGTGGGAGACAAATTTGTTTATAAGTTTTCGACTTTGGGTGGTAGCAACTCTTAGTTTTGGGTGAGATCATCTAAGGGAATCAAGTACGGAAAATCCGGCATGGTTCTAGAGGCGTAAGGAACGCGACTGTACCTTAATCGATGTGAGACTTGGTTAGGGCTCAACTACATTCCAGTCTGAAGTTAACTTGTAGTAGGCTAGAGTATGTAGCGTCTTAATACAGTGTGGTGTTCAAATATGGACTAGGTCCTAGGGTTTTCTGCATTTGCAGTTCCTCCTTAACACAATTTCTGGTGACTGTGTTATTTCTTTTTCGTATTATATTTTTAAATAATTGAAATATTACAGGTTGTGCGTAGTTCAATCAGTTGATAAATCCGACCTTGTATGTTGGATAGAACTTGATTGACACTTGGGCATTGGTCTTTGGTACCGTCCAAATTATTTCTCATATCAATCAGGCTCGCGGATTTCTATCTGTTTGATTTGCTGATTGTATTGAGAAAGAGACATAAACTCTTTGATATAAATCTTGATTGAGTCTCGCTTTTAAGTTGGTGTTCTCGGAATCAAATTGGAGTTTAGTCCATACAGATTGTCGAATGAATTATTGGGTGTGGTTGTTATACCCACGCTTTTTCAATTGGTATCATAGCAGGCAAACACACTTAGACCTCATACGTCTGTATTTGTAGCAATCTGACTTTATGGACAGAATTGATATCTCTGTAGACGTAGTGCCAGTCTTCGATGGCTCGAATTAATTATGTTGGAAAATGGACGTTCCTTTCTTCAAGCGCGTGATTTTCAATCATGGGTTCGTGTAGTTAATAGCTATGATCCTCCAGTAGTTACAGTTGACAGTGTAACTGTTGCAAAGGATATTGGTGAGTATGAACCTGTCGAGATTCTTGCTGCAAAGCAAAATTCTGACGGGTTGAATGCTATCATCCATGCCATTACCATAGATCTCCAACACCATGTGACTACATGCACTAAGTGTAAAGATGCTTGGTATATCTTCTAAACCGTATTCGAAGGGAATACCTCTGGGAAATAAGCTAGACTTCAAAACCTAAATTTTGATTGGGAAAACCTTCGTATGGTTGATGAAGAGTCATTTGATGAGTTTAATCACAAAGTGTATGAAATTGTTAATGCATATTTTGCATTGGGTAGGATTATTCCTGAAAAGGACATTGTGATGATAATTCTCAGATCGCTACCAGCTAGATACGATTCTAAGAAATATGCCATCGCTGAGGGAAATAACTTTGAAAATGTTTCCAGAAATACTCTTGTTGGAAAGTTAAGGATCTTTGATCACGAGCATTCATCCAAAGCACAAAAGAACACTAAACTACTTGATAAAAGTAAAAGTGTTAGCAACTCTATGAATAATCCTATTGAGACTGAATCATCATATGAAGATCTTGACAACTTAGTTTCTTCGATTACAAGACAGTTTAGAGATCTTATTTTGAAGAGAAGTAAACGATTCACCAGAGACAAACCTAAATCATCAGTAAAACCCTATGATCGTGCCCCTCCTAAAAACAGGGATACTGTCGACACTGATGATGAGGACATGCCACAGTGATTTGGTGGGAAACTAGATAATTGCATTGTTATTTTAGATTTCGACTATTGATTTGGTTGACTAACGGTTGTTGAAACTTTGATTACACCTAGTTTGATTATTATTGATATCCTTCTCTTCTGACATAAGGGTCACTCAAACTAGATCAAAGTATCGATGGATATTTGGAACTGTTGTTAGATCTAAAGACATATTGTGATAATCAATTGTTAAAAGACTCCGTTTTGTGTGAGATTGATCACAAGAGGATTTAAGTTTGTGTTGTCCTGGTTATTAAGAAGGCAATCAAAGATTTGAAGGAGAAGAATATTTTTCTAATTAGTTTTCGTATCTTGTGAATTTCGTTCGCACATATTGATCGACTAGGATCCGACTTAGATTAGACTTATCTGATCAGAAAGTCGTATAGATTGGCAACTATCATGTAGTGGTATTTTTCAATATCTGAATTTGATAGTTATGAATCTGAATCTAAGTTATTGATTCAGATTGATCTTATCCGACAAAGGAAACACAAGTGCCTTTGTCAAAAAACTCAAAACTATCTTTTACCAAAGATTGAATAGAGTGTTTACCAAACAATTTCATTCCTTTGTTGTTTGGAATACGAACAAAATGAGTAAAGCAACTTGATATAGTGATATCTGTCTTGAGATTCATGTACGTGACCAAAAGGTCGAAGACGCGGGGATACTGAGGGAACTAAGTAACTAGGGGTAGTTTACTTGGTCTCAAATATATTAAGTTTGCTTTTGTTCTTTGTATAACGACTTGATTCTGGGAGTATTCAAAACTGGACTAGGTCCCGGGGTTTTTCTACATTTTTGGTTTCCTCGTTAACAAAATCTTGTGTGTGTTATTTACTTTACTTTCGCATTATAATTGTCTTATTATAATTAAGTAAATAATACTATTCTGCATTAATAAGAAATTCTTGACATTGATCCTATAGTCAATTGGTTTTATAACCGTAACTGTTGTCAAGTAAATATCTTGTTGTCGCATACTCTCGACTTCGTCCATAGATAATCACACAAGGTATATGACTTATAGGTTAAAATTAAAAGATTTTGTTGTATTTGGGTACCCTTGTATTTTCATATTTTGAGTGTGTTTTCACCATGCGGAGCTAAACCCCATCACTGGGACGATGGAGGAAGCCATGTTTCACAATTGCTTGGTAATTATAATTGATTCTTTATGACTTTTTGCATTGATTAAATTGATTTATGATTTTGATTGATTAATTATGATTTTGTTTGATAGCGTATCTTAGCATAAGTACTTTTGATGCACCTGCTTATGATTTACATCTAATTCTTTATAAAATCTACTTTTGACAAAGAAATAGAGTACAAAAGAGCTAAAATTGTTATGAATCATTATATGAACCACATGAATATAAAGTTGGTGGAATCCTTAGACCCAGTTTCTCGTCATACTGCTATCACCTTTTGCATATTTTTCTAGTTTATTTTGAATTTTAGCCTGAACTCAATCTTCACAAGTCCTAGCGAACGATACTTTTCTTATCACTGTAAAAACAACATCAATTTTTGGCGTCGTCGATGCAGACTTGTTTTTTGGTTTAGTTTTTCTTTTGTATAGTTTAAGGCTTGTTTTTATTTTTATTACCTTTTATCCTTTTTTACGCCTTTGGTATTTTTCGATTCTTTTTCATATTTGGAGCGAAGCTAAAAGGAAAGAAAAAGTTTTATAAAAGGAAAGCAATCGCCAAAGAAAGAAATAAAAAAGGAGTCTAAAAGGAGTGAAGAAGATTTTATTTTCATTTTTTGTATTAGGTTTTGTTGTATTTGTTATAATTTTCCTTTTTATTTTTGGACCACTTTTGGAATTTATTTTTGTGGACTTTTGGACTTTATTATTTTTAAACCCTAAATAACGGTTAATTTAAATAAAATTGTTGCAGGGAAGAACGACAGTTACGATACTGTCTTGTCCCCTCGGGTTTGTACACTGACATGGGAGTCGGTGGCCTGAGTCGACTACAACCGATTTATCGTCCGTCTGGTATGGGAGGTAAGACTCTATCCACCGACGAATCACTGTCAATGGGTTTTTATTGTATTGAGGCTTTAAAAACACACGCGCGCAAACCAATTGCATCGTCAGACTACCAAGTTTAGAAAAACTCGTGGAAAAATATGTTGAACTCGTGTCGTGGGCCTAATGGGAATTACTAGATGAAATTCCACAAACCCCAGCCTTGTACCTTTAACCAGTCTTTGACTGCATATATATTTTGTTGTGGTAACCTGAGCTTACCCATTTTAGTCAACCCTACATTTGCATGTGCATAAAAGAATGTCGAACTAGTATTACAAGAGCTACATTTCAATCATTGAAACATTCTTCTATAATGTTATAACAGTCGTTATTCACAACTATCGTCATCAAAGCTATTTTCAAGATTGAAACGTCATCATGACTTTCGTCACGGGTTAAGATGAAAAGTGGATAAAGCAAAAGCTTACCAACACATATTTCGAGAAAAAGATAGGCGAGTAAACTCGGCTCGAAATAGAAAATGTGTATGTATGAAAACTATCATACTTATACGACTTTGTCTCAAGAGTAGGAGATAGAGTAGATAGACTTTTGGGTGATAGATAAGTTCAAGTCTCCACATACCTTTTAGTCGGATGAAGTTCCACTGGTTCCTTGAGTAGTTCTTTGTCTTCATAGGATGATCGTCATGGAGTCTGTAGCTCAACTACATTAAAATGTCCTAAACCGAGACTTAGCTATAAGTAGTCTAGAAATTAAGACATATAGTTTTGACAACTAAACTTGACAAACATGCTTGAGATAGCAACGCATGCGAGTTCGACCGAGCAATGCTCTAACAATCTCCCCCTTTGTCAATTTTAGTGGCAAAACTATCAATACATATGGATTACAAAATAAATAACACTTTGTAGTTTCTCGTCCACATGCTTGATCTCCTTGGTGCTTCAACGTTACTCGAAAACTTCGTCTTTTCCAAGTACTCCCATGATTTCATAGATGTTCAATTCAGCATCATAGTTGTTGAAGATCTGTACCCATAACAATGAAAAAACATAAGCTCTCGATCATTGTTATACAATGTTATAGTATTATTACACAATATCAAAGTTCTTATATCACAACTTCGACAACAATACTATGATGATATGTATCACTCCCCCTTAGTCAATATTTTCATCTCAACATGAAAACCACTCCCCCTTACATAATGATCCGTAAAACACGTAAACCATATGTATTTGTAGTGTGAATTACATATTAATTCTCCCCCTTTTTGTCAATAAAATTGGCAAAGGTACGAAAACGGGATCCTAATGAAATTTCCACGGAGATGCTTCAAGACCAAAGAAAAGTACATATCAACTTTTTTAGATGCAATCATATAGTCGAAGCTAAATGCATTCATCAAGGAGTTTATAAAGATACAAGATAAGCCCTAAAATATTCCACAGCCGCACTCCCCACAAAGATATGGAAATTAAGCGCAAGTTCAAAAGAACTCTCCCCCATTTGATGTCATTCCAGAAAGAACAACAAGAGCGACCTTACTTTTATAAGAAAAAAAGGATTTTTTTGGACACCAAAAACCATAAGAAAATGATTTCATATCCAAAATTCTCAATCAAACTAATCACAAGAGAACCCATGATTAATTTAATCGGAATACACAACCAAATTAATCACAAACGAATCTATGATTATTCTAGTTGGAAATGCTCACATAAAAAGACTTATGGAGCCGCACAATATATACATAAAATATGGATCAGGGAAGATCAATATTGCGGAATATACAAAGATCCATTCTATCTTCATCACTATTTGCATAACGACATATAATAGACATAATCTTTGTAAACAAAATATTTTAACCTATCTTCCATCAAACAATTGACATAATAGGCTTAACTTTTGTTTGTCAAAAGTTCATCGATCTTGTATCAATACATGCATATCGAAATATGAAAGAGATAACTTTTGACATCGTATGGGACAATAATAGTTCACGGAAGTAAACACACATATCCCATAACATATTGCAATATATGAAACCATAAAGATTAATACTGCAAACATTATCTTCCAAATCACTTTAGAATTTAAACAAATAAATCTAAAAATATTGCAAGATGAAAACGTTGGACATAGCTATGTGTACTCAAAATAATGGTTATTTCAAACCCTGGTTATCCTTCTTAAACAAAAAAAGAATACAAATTCTCATAATAAGTTTCTTAGGCAAACAAAATCAACTGGCTAAAAAGCAAAATACGTCGAAGAAATTGTGTCAATCGAACACGAACTATCATCAATTAGCTAATTTGGGATCCTCATGAGTCTTGAGATCCTTGAGTTTGTGATTAACAACATCCTCTGCAACTTCAGCGAGGATATCCTTGTTGGGAAGATCTTTTACATGGTTTTTCATGAGACCAAGGTCAGGATTAACCTTTTTCAACTCAGATCTTACCATATCAAGATACTTTTTTGTATTAACAAGTTGCTGAACATCAAGAACCACATCAGCTGGAATATTCTCCCCAATATCTGAGTAGGAATCAGGAGATTGAGGAAAAGATCCTTCAACTTCAACAAAGGTTCCTTTCTTTTTATCGAACTCGAAATATACCGCATTATCAACGAAGTCTTCAGGTAAATCCCAATAACATGAAGAAGAAGCCATTGATAATAGGAAGTCTAGAGTGAGATATCTCAACTCAACATGAAGGGTATATAAACGATTTCGGTAGGGCTTAGGTTTTACAAGATTGGTTTGTGAAGACCCAAAAAACCATACGTAAACCTATTGAAGAAAAGGTCCACAGAACCCTAAGCAAGAAGGCTATATGTGAAGGTAGACTACACAATACTTGAAAAGTGTTGTCAAGATGTAGTACACAATTTGTTGTTGAATTCTTTATAGGTTGTCAAACCATCTGTTCAAATCTGCATTCTTCACTTGAAACATGATTCACATCATTCAAACTTCCAGAAGAATATACTGGAAACAAATGATTCAAGAGGAAAAGGAGTAGTAGATGAATACTACAATTCACTTTCTCACTCAACTAGATATAAATATAGTACGTGATAAGAAAGAGTTCGTTCCCACAGAGAGGCTTTTGTTGTTATCAAATTTTCAGATTCTTAAGTAACCAAAGGGGGGATTTTTGTTTTATCTAAATAAACAAAGAAATAAAAGTAATCAAAAGCAATAAAATAATTTGAATAATCTATAAGGAGAAGATATTGGTCACGGGATAGTATCATTCACAAACATGTATTTTCATCAATGACTAGAATTGGAATTTTAATCTCTCATTTACTAAAAGTCCTAGGATATCTTGATCGCAAGAGTATCCCGTTTATTTCCCGATTTTATCACAAACAACATTAAAAGATGCTATTGTGAAATCTACCTAGAAAGCAACCTAAAGTGTAAAAGCACAATTAAGTTTAACTCCCTAAGAGCAATAAGTTCTATGAAATAAGACCAATCAATGCAAACAAACGTGTAAAAGCACTAATTCGTTTTAATAAAGGTTATGATTCATATGCAATTAAAAAGATGTATCACTACAAGTAATAATGGCACTATGCTACTTAGAATCAGGGATAAACAACTATTTCGTATTGAAAACCCTAATCTAGCAATAGAGATGAAGACTAATCTAATTGATTCCGGACTCAACCAAACTAGCATTCAAATCATAAAAAAATATCAACCATGAATCATAAACAATAAAGTTTTGAGACAAAACTAATTCATTGATTTAAATAACATGCTTGAGAAATCAATTTTTATCCCATAACCAATAATTGAGTTTAGTTACTCATAATAATGGAGTTCATCATAATCATAATCATAAAATAATTGAAGAAGATGAAAAATAAAAAGAAAGCAAACCCTAGTTGTAGCTATCTCCAAAGCTCCAAGAATAATACGTGTTATCCCAAAAGTTGTAGGAGTCTTCCTTTTATAGTCCTTGCTTTCCAAAATTAGGTCTAGTCTCCAAAGTCCATTAGATGAAAATCCGCTTGGCCCAAAAGTCATAAAAACCCGTGTAGAAACTCTGCCAAAAATTCTCCGGAGGGTCGTCGGAAAACAGCTCAGGTGACCGGCAAAGTCCGTCCGGTCACCGGTCAACGGTCCAACTCAGTCGGGTCAATGATTCGACTCGGTCAAACCACCGAGTCAAACCAGGTCATATGAGTCAGATGTATGTGTCAGCTGAGTCAGGGTCTAACTGGGCTGAGTAGGTTTTGGCCAAGGCCATTGCAGGCCATCTTGCCAGGCTAACCACTGTTGCATCATCATGGTGCGGCTCACTCAACCCTGATGGCTGTTCCAATATAACACAACTCTGTTGCAAATTCTGCCATCAGCTCCAACTCTATTTCTTTACATATTCTTCAACAACTCGTAGAACTGCCAAACTCCATCTATGCTCTATCTGCCATTACAGCTCAGCCTTATGCAATCAACACAAGCACTCTCCATCACCAGCTTCAGTTCACAACAATATCTGCAGATTTACTTCATTAAATCCTCTTTTTCTCCTTCACCAGTTCTCGATCATGCTCTTCCATGTTATTTCTCAGCTGCAGACTCTCTCGTTCAAGCAAAACTCAAACCACAACCATTCTTCTCATTAACCAACACCAGCTGAACTGCACCTATGCAGCACCCATTTGCAATCCAAGCAATGAACTGGTAACTAATCACAGATTCCATAATCTTCAACTCAAACACCACTTCCATTTCCCTGCAATTCAGTCTGCAGCTCAAATTCATGCCTGCATCATAACTTCAACGCACATCTCAACTTCAACCTCTGCACCTTGCACCTGCACCACTGCCACTGCAACTTCACAATCAAACTGTACTCAACCATCGGCTACACAGCTCCTCCACAAACCCATTAACTCAATTCTCAGATCTTCACAGCACCACCATCAGCTTCTAAGTCTAGCTTGCCTTGCTCATTTACTTGCAATTCAGCTGCAAGACTCATTCTACACATCCATCACTGCTATCCCTTCTCAGCTTCCATACTTACCTCAATTCATTCCAATTCAGCTGCACCAGTCCCCTGTCAGGCCAACACTTCTTGTAACCCATTTCTCAAAAGCACCAGTCCCTCTTATACTCAGGTCATACTTCAATGCACACAAGCATTACTTCAGCTCCATCTGCATCTCATTACAATTCATTGCAGCTCAGCAACTGCATTGCCAGTACCTGTTCCAACTCAACAACACCACTATATCATTTCTTGCATTAATGAATCCAATCCATACCCCATGAATCTCATATCAAATCAACAGCAACGCCACAAATTCATATCTGCACCTGCACTGCCTAGCAAACACCAAAGCATCAGTTCCATTTCATTGCTCATTGTAGCTGCAACATGTCTTTGTGGTCTTCTCCTGTTAAGAGTCCTAAGCATACATCTATGGCAATCAATCAATTGCAACAGTGTGTTGGTTTCAAGCCTCATCAATCACCCACAAATCAAGACGAATCCCATTTAATCTCAAGCATTTGCATATTCATAACCACCTTGTTCATGGGAACATTCAGTCATATGATCCATTCTTCTTTCTTGGCTGAATAACTCGACCCCAAATTGTAGCAGACCCAAGACAGCATCATCAAACTCTGTTCTTATTTGTTCTTCTCTGACTCAACAGCAAACCCTCATTTCAGAAACCCCATCTTCTATTTCAAACAAACCAGAAACCCTAGTTTCTATATCTTCTCAATCAACAGAATCGAACAACAACCTTCTTCTTCATTACCGACGAGAAAGACGAACCCAACACTAATTCTTCCTTCTAAGCTTCATCAATTTCATCTCTCCTGCTACCCATACCATCGTCTCCATCTCAGATCCATAACGAACCTTTCTTTGCCATAACTTCGAACCAAATTCAACAGCATCACTCTGAATCTCTACAACATAATCATTCCTTCCATTTCCGTTTCATCACCAGCAATTCACCATCTCAATCTTCTTGATCTGTTCTCAGCCCATGAATTCATGGCTGCTGTTCTTCCTCTTTCTTTCAGTTTAAGAGTGATGAAAATGATTGAGAAGATATCTTATGATTTAGGGTGTAGGAATGGGGGTGGATATAGCCACCCCAACACTTGAGATAAGGGTCACCCTATCTGGCAACCCCTTAACCTTAGCTTGATTGTATTTAGAACTCCTCCAAATAGAGTTTCCCCTTAACCTTGACTGGGCTTCAGATAGTGTTCGCCCTGAAATGACATTTCTGTCCTTCTACGCTCCATTGTTGCGCAACCTTAGCCTGCTCCAAGTACAACTCGCCTAATAATTGCATATGAACTGACGCTTTTTCCCTTTTACTCCAATTGGGTGATTTCTTCTTCTTTTTCTCCGTATGACTCCAGAGTACCTAATAACTCAAAAGCAAACATAAGATACATAATTCACAAGAAAAATAGCAAATAAAGTATAAATACTAAATATAAAATTAGGTGTTTTAGACATCTATCAGATTCCCCCACACTTAGCACTTCATTATCTTTGAGCCTTCGCTTATTGGTACACAAGTCTTTCAACACTTTTGCATACTTGGGAACTTGCTTGATCGCATCAATGAGTGGTATTTTCACATGAATCTTCTTTAAAACGTCTAAAATCTCCTTTTCTAGTTCCGCCTTCTTGGAACTTGCAAATCTGCGAGGGAAAGGTAAAGGAGGAACATAAGTAGAAACCGGAGTTTTAGAGTTAGGAATAGGTACCTCAGAATTTTGGGGAGAATCATCACTCTTCTCCTCCAAAAGAGATTCCTTTGGTGTTTCCACCTTGCCCGAATTAGTAACTTCGGGTTGCACAAGTTGTGTACCACTTCTCAACGTAATAGAATTGACACCCTCTTTTGGGTTAATAGGTTGAGAAGGGAGTTTCCCACTATTTTGTGCCTTCAATTTGTTTGTATCAACCTCCATGGAGCCCATTTGAGTCTGCAACTCCTTGATAGCACTCTTAGTTTCTTGTTGACTTTCCTTAAACATGGTAGAAATGCCTTGCATAAAATTTTGAAGCTTTGCATCGATATCGGAACCTTGATTTTGCATCGATTGTTGTGGTTGCTGAAATTGTTGTTGTTGCGGCTGGAATTGTTGTTGTTGTGGTTGAAATCCACCCGAACGGTTGAATGTAGGTTGTTGAACCGCGCCTTGCTTGTTTGCATAGCTAAAGTTGGGGTGATCTCTCCATCCCGGATTGTAAGTGTTGGAGTAGGGATCATACCGTCTTTGTTGATTTGGAAAGACCGCACTAGCTTGCTCCAACTCTTCACCATATGAAGGTAAAATAACCGCAACCATCTTTTGCATCATTTGCTCCATGTTATCCATCCTTTGATCACGGTGTGATGATGACTCCGTAACTTCATGCACTCGCCTAACCATTGATTCACCTCTTGTGTATAATTGTTGCGAGTTTTCAGCCATGCTTTCAATCAACTCGGTAGCTTGGGCCACCGTCTTGTTCACTAGTGCACCACCACCCGCTGCATCAAGAAGATATCTATCACTTGATTGGAGACCTTCATAGAAGTATTGTATTATTATCACGTCACTAAATTGGTGGTGTGGACAGCTTGCCACCAATATCTTGTATCTCTCCCAACATTCATACAAAGATTCTCCTACGTGTTGCTTTATCCCACAAATGTCTTTGCGAATTTGAGTAGCCTTTGACGCAGGAAAATATCTCTCTAGAAAAAGTTTCTTCAACCCGTTCCATGTAGTGACACTTCCGGATGGTAAATAATACAACCATTCCTTAGCATTGTCTGCCAAAGAGAATGGAAAAGCTTTCAACATTGCTCCATACGCATTAGTCTCCGGTGGAAGCATAGCCATGATAACGTTGTGGAAATCCATGAGATGCTTGTTTGGATCTTCATTCGCCATGCCATGAAACTTCGGTAGCTCGCTAATCAACCCCGGCTTGATCTCGAAGGTTGAGTTTGTCTCAATACACCACCATTGTGCATCAAGCCTATGAGAAGCCAAGTCCTTGAGTGTACGATTTGCATCACCCATTGCTTCTTCTTCTTCTTCTTCATCTAGTGGTTCTTCTACAAATGGAACCTCTTGTTCTTCTTCTAGTTGAAATTCTTTTTCCACTTCTAACTCTTGTTCTTCCGTCGTGTCTTGACTTGGTTGGAGTATTGTGCCTCTTCGAGTAGCTATCCCGCACCTTGGATAGTTCCAATCTTTAGAAGCCAGGGATTAGGTACCTGAAAACAATTCTCGCAAACAAGTGAGAAACAAGACAAGAAAACAAAAAGAAAATATGAAAGCAGAAATGATGATAAGAAACTAAAAACTTAATAACAACCCGTATGCCTCCCCGGCAACGACGCCAAAATTTGATCGTTGTCGTATGCGTCAAAAATAAATTACTTTCTCACAACTCAAAATAAATAATATAGCAAGGGTAAGAAAGGATCGTTCCCACAGAGAGGATCTAGGTTGTCAAGTTGTTTCGGTTTCCTATATAAACAAGGGGTGATTTCTGATTTTTATGTAAAGGAAAATAAACTAAAAGCAAATAATGAAATAAACAAGCAAATCAATAAGATGAAGATATTGGTCAAGGATTAGTTTTCATTCACAAACATGAATTTGTAACAATAACTAGAATTGATATTTAATCTCAACTTTTATCAAAAGTCCTAGGATACCTTGATCGCAAGAATATCCCGCTAATTTCCTATTGTCATCAACAAACACATTAAAAGATGCGAAAGTGAATTCTTCCTAGAAAGCAACCTAAAGCGTAAAAGCACAATTAAGTTTAACTCCCTAAGAGCACTAAGTTCTATGAAAATAAGACTAATCAATGCAAACGAACGTGTAAAAGCACTAATCCGTTTTAACAAAGGTTATGATCCACATGTGACTACTAGGATGTATCACTACAAGCAATAATCACAATTATGCTACGTGTATTCAAGGTGTATCACTTTTACGTATAATAAACCCTAAACTAGCAATAGATATGATTACGAGTTCGACCAATTTGCAACTTGACAAAACTAACAATCAATCATACATGGCGATATTTCTAGCGAATCATAATCGACAAAACATGGAGACAAAACTAATTTATTGAATGAAAACCCATATTTGGAAATCCAACTTATTCCTTAACCAATAATAAAATCTAAGTACTCATGGCATAGGAGTTCATCACAAGGAGAAAAAGAAAACCCATGTTTCGAAACCCTAGGCTAAAAGTAGAAGAAGAGATTAATAAGATATGGAGATCCTCCTTTGTAGAGAGTGTAAGTCTCTCTTTTATAAATTCCAATTTCCGTCTTTTGTCTATCGACCATAGCCAGCCTTGTAATTCAGTACAAGCCTGATTGCACCTAGCCCAACCAATTCTGGCAGTCATTCTGATCTACAGGCCCATAAAAATTGATAAGCCTGTCAGTTTTGTCCCAGGAACATCAGTTATTAATCCCTCCTGCACCAGTCACTGCACCACCTGCATCAAGCCAGCTGACTGCATACCACTATTAACTCAAGCCACAAACCATTAGCAGTTCCCATCTCTTCTTGTTCTTTCTTGTAGCCTTAGCAGCTAGCAGGACCACCTTCAGAAACTGCACACTTCAATACCACCAGTGCTGATAACCCATTCTAATCTTCACAGTCGCAACACTGTCACAACCATTATGACCATCTTTGTGGCTTCACTGTATCAGCAAGAGGTTGCAGTTGCAACCTTTCCATACTCTTCTCAGCATAATCAGTTCAGATCAAGTCCTTCCCTATAACTAGCTCACACAACAGCCACCAATGTCAATCATCATTTGTGGCCATTCATATGTCTTTCCCTGCACATTCATACCTAGAATTCATCTATCTGTTCATAACTCATTCATTCAGCTATGGAGACAACATTCAATTGCAGCTGCAATTCCTGCTTCATTCTGAACTCCCATTACAGCATCACTTGTAGTTCTCACTGAATAAGAACTGAACCTGTAACTAGCCTTGGCAACCACAGTCCCATCAAAATTAACAGCACCAGCAACATCAACATTTATTCAATTCCACCAACACTGCATGTGATGATTTTACTCGCAGTTCTCTTCAGTCCATTCCAACCTCCACAGTCCATCAACTTCAGACCAATACCACAGATTCAGCTCCATAATTTCTGCAACTTGAGCTACATCCACCACCAATGCCTTCGCTGCCAATTTCTTGCAATCTTTTGTAGCTTCATAACCACCTAACTCAGGCCACAGACTCAACTCCTCCAATTTCTTTGTGCTTCTATGCAACCCATTCATCCCGTCGCAACCAACCAATCAACCAACTTCTCGCTTGGCTCAATTCCTTCCTTTCTCCATTTTCTGCAATGCCAACTCCCATTGGTGACAGCAACACAAATCTGCAGCTGCATCAGTCCATAATTCAATCACCACCATCTCCAGATGCACTCAAATTCCTTGTAATCATTTATGGCAATACACACAGAAAACTCAACCCTTGAATCTCTTCACCTGAGTCATTCTCCATCTTGCATTCTTACTGATCTTTAATCGGCAACAGCAATATCAGAACCCATTGCTTCCGTATTCTTAACTTTGTACAGCAACAGCAACTTCTCCTCTTTCGATTCACAACACAGATCACTCAATGGAGCAACATCAACCCCAATTCCAATTTTAATTCAACCCTAGTCTTCAATTATCGAAACCATCACTACCAAATGCAAATCCAACACAAACCCATTGTTTACATACCTTTGAATCCACAGAAACTCGCAACTGCTTGATGATTTTACTCCCTTCATCTCCATTTTTTCCGACACCAGCTTATTGTTCTTGATAGAGTTTTCGTCTGAGAATTCAAACACAAACTAAACTCTTACAAATTCGACTTGTCTTACCCTTTTACAACTCTCTGGTCCGACGACGTACTCCACCAGACCAGACCTGAGATTTCCGGCGTGAACCGTTCTTGGCAAGGAACTGAGAGCGGCGACGAGATTTGGCTGAGAGAAGAACTGGTCGTGTAATGACCAACTCGACCTAGTTTCTAGGTTATAAGGAAAACGGATCTACGATACCCACTCATTAGGATAAGGGTCACCCAAATGGAGGTGTGACAATTCAGTTCCCAGCGTAGTTCTTCTTGTTGTTTCTAGTTCATTCGTTATCTCCTTCTTGTGAAACCTAGCCTGCTCCAAATATAAATATCGCATGTGAATTGACCTTTTTGCCTTTTACGCTCCAAAAATACGATTTCTCCTTCTTTTGCTCCAAATGACTCCAAAGTACCTATTAAACTCAAAAGCAAACATAAGATACATAATTTACATGAAAACATACCAAAGAAAGCATAAACTATAGATATAAATGAAGGTGTTTATGACACCTATCAAAACAGATTATAGATTACCCTGGATACACATCATATCAACACATTACTTGCCCCATTTCAAGTTATATACACATGGGGAGGATCCATCTTTTAATCAAATGGCAGGATATGCAGAGAAGTTCTCATGCATTTTTTCGGGTTGACATTTATGCCATGTACCAGATATATAATCATAGTAATAATGATACTCAGGGTCACTATAATTATTTCGAATCATTTTCTTAGGGAGTGACTTTTTCTGACACTTATAGTTTACATTTAACTCATTGGAAGTCTTTGATAGGCTTTCAGGAGATACCTATTTACATAAACCGAAATCACACGGTGTCTAACTAGTAGACAGAGGCAAGTACGGGTCATTCCCACGAGGAGCGGTGGAAATACTATAACCAATATTTCTAATAAATTAACCGACAATGATGTTTTTGGATTTTTAGAATTAAGGATTTAAAAAGAACGAAACAAAAGAAACTAAGATTAAAACACAATGAGAAGGAGTCTGTAACTAGGGTCTATGAATTCCACTACTATTTATAATTATGCACCGAAAAGAACTCTAATTCCAAATATGTGTTTATAGCGTTGTTCTATTGCAACACCTATTATTGATATAATTTCCGATCATAAACTCGCATCTTCTAAGTATATCCCATCAAATTTCTAAGCATGACCTATCAAATTATAATGACGAGAGAATTATCGAAAACATAATTTATAGATTCACAATTATTATTTGCTTCGTCTAAGCATAACCCATCAAAAGAATCAACCTAAGCATGGATTATCAAATACTAACACATAAAATTGTAACCTACATGAATTAATGAACTTAGGCTATTGTGTCGAACAAAGCCGGTGAGGCAACAACATGTATTCTTTGTAAAATCAATAAATCATAATTATTGGATTTCAAAATTCAATTCATATAACCTAATACCAAATTATTCAAAATCGATTCAAATGGTCTTAATACTAGAAGTAGTTTTCTCCATAAAACCCTAACTACAAAAGGATTATAACATATCAAAGGGTTTCTTAAAACCCATCAAAAATGATAACAAAAGAGGAAGCATAAAACCCATATCGCCTTCGTCGTCTCTTGTTCTTGTGTTCTAAGAACTCCTCCGCAGCCGCCCACCTTCTCTCTTTCTCCAAGTTGCGGCTCCTCAGCCTCTGTCACCGGTCTCCCTTTTCCTTCTGTTCGTTTCTGTTCATATAGGTGCTGCCTCGAATCTCATAAGACCTAGCAACTTTTGCAAGGCCCAGCCCAATACCACCGTTCCATCATCTGTCCATCGATGGTTTAGCTCACGACTAACCCAGTTCACCATCAGCCGACTCCGGCCATCAGTTCATCTCCGGAGCCTCCATCTCAGCAAACACGATGAAAGACAGTCCATCTAAATTCCGGCTGCAACATCTTCGTCCATTCTCTTTCCTTTTCCATCGCTGCCATACAGACTAACAACTCCGACCCGGCCAGAACTGACAACTTCACTTTCCTATTCACACCCCATGAAGAATTAGTCTTCTATCCCATCTCCACTGCTCGAACACTTCAGCCAAGAGCTTCTCAAACTCGAGCATAGCACGAGCAATATCATCTCAGTCACGTCCAAATCCCGCTTCTCCTTAATGTAACAATCAACAGTATCCATCTCTGCCTTCAATTACTTCAGCCACTTCAAGCTTCTTCGCAATCTCGTACCCCCATTACTCCGTCGATGATGTCTTATCACACCTTCAGCTGGCCTTCGATATGCAACTGCCAGCAACCATCGAACTCAGTTCACTACTTCATGCTTTTACTCTCTCAAGAAATTCCTCCATTGTTGTTGTACAACAAATCTATTGCGAACCCCAGTTATATGTTAGATTGGTTTAAGGCTTGACCCGTCTCCATTTGCATCTGCCGAGCACTACATTGTAGTAGATAAGCTTGTTGTTTTTTTCTCTTGATAATGGAAGACGAAATACATCATCACCTGATGATTCGAAGCTTCTATCCATCCTTATTCTCGTCCGCAGATCTTCCCATTTCCGTTCACGACAACCCCAGTTTCAACCATCAGAACCAACTGCCTTAACACCGTTCTGTGTCTGCCAAAGAACTTTCTTCACCTGCTTGATTTTATCGAGCAGGCCACTGCACAGCTTATGTTTCTTCCATGTCCTCCAATTTCCGAGCTCTCTTTACATCAACCGTAACCGAGTGAAACTTCTTTGAACATCTCATTACCCCAGAAATCTTCATTCTATCAGTTCAACGTAAACACCAGCGTATACCAATTCATTCTAATTCACGGATACAACACCATTTCTCTGACCTTCTCCACTCGAGCACAACCCAAGAGATTCAGTTGAGCCACTGCCTGCAACGGACCGTTTCTGTTTGAGACCAACTCTCATCGAGCACAAACACATCTTATTCCTTGCTTTGCTGTTGCTATTAACCCGTCACTGCCATCGACATCTCGGCTACAGAAATGAACTCCATCTTCTTACCTGCGAACAATCCCATTATCCTGATTGCACGTTCAATCATCATCTTACTTCGTTGCTGTCAATCACCCATCAAACGGAATTGATCTTTCTTCCCTGCAGCTGTTCATTTTTTTCACTGAGTACTGGCAATCGAAACCCACTTCACTATCATAGTTGCTGCCAGATTCGCCGCTTCAGCTTTCGATCTGCAGTTCCATGGAGGGCACACAACCATCTTCAATTACAAACTTCTCTTGTTACTGCCTGCACAGCCAAATTTAATCGAGGCATTCTTCTTGAGACCATCGTTCACAGCCAAGAACTCCACACAAATCCCATCCAGCTAAAGCACCAAGCTGCTGCGACTGCAACCATCTCCATTTCCGTCTCGATCCTGTCCAACAACACGACAGCACCAAGCACACATACAACTCCGACCAACTCCAGCCGAAAGAACTCCATCTGCTGGCATTCAGCTCACCAAAGATTCTACACACAGCCGTTGCAGACACCTTCTCGATTCTCGTCTCAGATTTCCAGTTCAATATGTTGCCAATTCGAATCAACTTCAGACCCTACAGTTCCTCCTCAACTTACTCCGTTCTGATTTCGGAGGTAGAATTTGAACTCCATCCGCCGAGAGATGATGAAGGGAACGCCATGAAGCACCTTGGTGGAAAGTAAATATGAATGTCTCCATTTCTTCCCTCTTGAAAATACTGAGATGCATTTGATGCTTAATAAAGTGAGCTGTGGCCTAGAGTCTGCCACGTCCTCTGCCTAAGGCAATAGTGGAACCCTCATACACCATGCTAGTAACAACACCATTTCTTGCGTCACTTTTCTTCTTTCTCCCTAGTGCACCTTCAGGTGCTTAAGCAAAGGCAGTTCTTTGTTGTCTTGAGTTTCTGACCTTTGGGGTGATTTCCGTAGTGCCACTACTATGCGGACCAGGGCGAGTCACAATCAATTCAACTGACTCCTTCGGATGTTTTGAGCCGCAAACACCATAATAACTCTTATTTAGGTAGTTATCTCTTTATTGATCAGATTCATTTGTATTTTCTACAAAAAAACACTAAAATAGTGTTGTTAGCCAAAACATCGAGTCCTACCTAATATAAATATGGGTGTAAAATGTAGCACTTACGTGCTTATCAAACACCCCCACACTTATATTTTGCTAGTCCTCGAGCAAAACAAATAATTGACCCGCTACACAGCTGGTCATATCATAAGAGAGAGTTAGACCCGCTACACAGCTGGTCATATCATAAGAGAGAGTTAGACCCGCTACACAGCTGGTCATAAGATGAAAATTTGAAATATCATACCAGGACCCGCTACACAGCTGGTCATAGAAAATACCATAGAAAAGACCCGCTACACAGTTGGTCATAACCCAAACAATCAAATTATAATTTTTTTTTTCATTTTATATTTTTCTTTTTTGCTTTTTTAGACCCGCTATACAGCTGGTCATGATATTCAAAAAAAAAATTCTCTTTTTTTTTAGACCCGCTACTGTAGATGGGGAAAAACGATTTGCTGGTTTTTAAGGAATTGAGGAGACGACCGTACGGAGGAGACTCCTCGGACCGAGCGAAATGTTAAACCTCACACAGATGCACCGCTGCAAAGGGGGTGCTTTAGATTCGAGAGATCAATTTGTAGTACTCCGGCCTAAATCAAGACAATGACCGTTCCAGAGTAAATTCGGTCACAAAAGAGGATGGGTTGATCTGTAGGAGGGAAGCTGAGAAATGTGTGGAATCAATGGTAATCAAAGATTGTGGATGTGTGAATTCTGAATGCAATAAGCTCTGAGTGATTGAAATTGCTCAATTGAGAGTAGTTGCTCAATTATTGAGTTGATGATCTCGTGTTGTCAGTTTGGCGTGAGATTGATGATAGTGATGATGATTCAATCATGATTTAGAGACTTATCTATAATGATGGAATTGTAGACACCATGATTCCATGAAGTATGACAGTTGATGGAATCAAGGAGTGGGGAAGTGGAGATCGTGTTTGAAACCAGTAGCTCAACGTGTGGAGACTTGGTCGATTTTCCACCCACTACCTCGTGAATTCCTTCAACTGATTGCACGACTTGCTCACATTCCATCGTGTGTTTGAACACACGTGTCGTAGACCGCCAGACCAAAAACCCTAAGTGATATCCCCCCAAGTGACACGATTGACGTCTCGTGGTTTGTTAGTCAATTGATAACTTCGTGGTTTGATGGGACGATGAGTCCATGTAGTCGTTGAGTTGAACACGATGTTCTGAAACTCATGAATTGAACATGTCATAAGACAGAGGTATAGCTCTTACGATGAAGTGAGCAAGTATTGCTTATTCGATGGATCGTTGAATATTGATTGTTGAACCAATATTGAGCAAATATTCCTCATCTGAGCAAGTACTGCTCATGTGATGAATTGTTGAATATTTGATCGTCTGAGCATGTGTTGCTCATCTGATGGGTTATTGGCAGCGTACCAAAATATTAATTAGAATACTGGTCGTTGAACCGAGCATAATTAATGAAATTAATGACCATGAGGCCGTCGTAAAATTATTAAGGTAGGAATCTGGAATGATGATCCTTGGATTCAGAAACCCTAATTTGATCAATTGATGATCAATTCATGGTTGTCATAATTTCAACCATGGGACGAAGGAGGGAGCGACTTCATGGGACCGTGGATCAACCATGTAGTGTCCATATGCTCATGTGAGCAAATACAAAGAACTCCTGAAGAGTTGGCGATTTGTTGGTAGAAGAATGATTAAATGCTGGTTTAATCATTTATTCAAAAAATGCTCGTCTGAGCCTTAGGTGAGAAAACCTTATTAATTATGACGAGGCGAGGGTAGGGCTTCACATTGGGTCGGGTAGGTCGGGTTTGACCTCACCCGCCACCCTACCCGCTGATGGCGGGTATTCAAAGCTGTGACCCGTAGTCGACCCAACTTTACAACGGGTAGGTTTTCAACCGACCCACTTTTCAGCGGGTTAGGTCGGGCGGGTGACGGGTTTACCCGTCCAGGTACCTGGAAAAAAAATTTTAATTTTTAATCACCATTCAGTTATCTTAAAATTTAAGTTCCAACATTCAAAATTATACAATATATTCAAAATTTAATATTGCAGACTAATACTGCAAGTCTGCAACTATAACTAAAACCATGTAAGCTCTAATACTGCAACAAGCTCACCAAGCAGCAAAGTGCTCTTTCAGGTTGCAAGGTTGAAAATCTAGTGTTCGTAGTCTCGGTTCCTTATTTATTGTTTTCTTATATTCATTGCATTCCTCCAAATGACGACTAAGATTGGCAGTCCCATATGATTTATCACCAATCTTGTATATACCCAGACCCTTTGGACAATGCTTACATTTTGCTCTAGCACCAGACTCTAAAATATCAAAGTGCTCGCGCACCCAAGATTTCCTTACACCAACTTTAACCTTCTTAGTTGCACTGTCACTTGCTCCACAATATGATGAAGGTTGAGAATATGCTCCCTTTGCGGTGTGACTCCATGTATGACTGGAAGATTTGGAATAGAATTATCTTGTGAGATTTCATCCATGTTAACCTGTACAAAAGAAACATCAGTATAACAGAACACAATGCAAACCCTAAAAGTAATTGAAATCAATAACACAATTATTCTAGAATGGAATTAGGATATGACAAATTCAGAAGAATTGTGCGATAACAAACCAAATATATATACCAACAAATTATCCATAAACCAAATCTAAATTATGCAGCAAGCACAACATAATCGCACTACTCTGTTATACATTGATCGATCATTAAAAAAAATCAATTTTCAAAAACATTTATATAAGTTCAGCCATGGAATGTGGTTTCAAATCACTGAAATCATAAACAAACCAAGACCTAAGACCTTACTTCAACAACAGTACAATTCAAATCACTTAATGTGTAAATCAACAATAATATTGAAAGTAGAATTTACATATACCTATCTAACAAGATAGTTTCTCCTTTAATCAATCTTTCAATTGATTTCCTCTTAGGCGAGCTTCTAGTCTAAGACAGTTTTCCTGATGAAAACAATTTAACCTTATTATCAACCTTTTTAACAAAACAAAAACAGAAAAGAAGAACATGCAAATGAATCAAAGAACAAATATAAACACAATATATCAAATGGAAAAACAAAACAAATTTTACAACAAATAAATCAATACCCAAATCCAAAGTTATCCCCCCGAAAAAATAGATCTTTGTTTCAATCATGAGATGGTATTAGAATCGAACTCGAAGTATCAAAAAATTAAATTGAAATCAAATAGTGTAAACCCTAATAAACAGATTCAAATCAAAGAATATAAACCCTAACAATCATCTTTGATTGAATCATAAGATGAAATTACCTCAGGTTGTTGCCTTGTTGGTGTTACTGGTGGTGATTAGACGTTGTTACTGGTGGTGATTTGATCTTTGAAGAGTGAATCTGAACTCTAAGTTGAAGAGTGGAGAAGAGAACCGAGAGAGGGAATTGAGAACTGAAAAGATAAACTAGGAAAGTGAGTCGATTAGGTGTTTGGGTTTATTTAGGTTTTACTCTTTCTAAAGGATTCAATGGCTGGGATCACGGATAGAAGTAATCCAAGGGTAATGGATAGCTTGGAGATTTCTAGGCGGGTGAGCGGGTAGGTCGGGTTTTATAAGGGGTGAGTCATAGTCGACCCAATATTTGGCGGGTTTCAGACGGGGATAGTCATAGTCGACTCGTGTGTTAGGCGGGTAGGGTCGGGTGCAGGTAAAAACTGGCGGGTGTAGGTCGGGACGGCGGGTAGGGTCGGGTTTGTGCAGCCCTAGGCGAGGGACCGACCACGGAGTCATGAAACCGGCCCTGGGTTATCCCGTGACCGCCTGACGATCACTTTATGAAAATCCAAAGTGTTTGGGAGAGTTTTGGACCTAATACGAGCAATTGTGGAAATTAGGTCAAAACTGTGAAAATTGATGGGACCGGCTTCCGTTAGCCAAAGAGCCAATCTTGTTCAGTCATGTTCCGCCGGCCAAGGCCCGGTCCCACAAGTTTTCATAATTTATATTATTTTATTATTATTTGATGATTTGTGCAAAAATACCATGAAAGCAAGGAGTTTTTTCATGAAATTAGAGAAATAATAAAAATAATAATAATAAAATAATAAAGAACCGTGGGTATGGGGCCGGTTGGGACCAAGGCATGGCCGGTTGGCCAATGGTCACGACCCACACTCCTTTCCTTAATTTTATATTATTTTTTATGGATTTATGGAAGTACCATGAAACCGAGGAGTTTCCTCGAGACGAAGGAAATTTGATAAAATGAGAGAATTTTCATCAAATCATGAAAAATAATAAAAATGCATTAAAAATATAAAACTGGCGTGGGATTGACCACGACAGGGTCGGTTGGTCGTGTGTCCGTGCTCCCATCACCCTGGTCAATATTTTAATTATTTATTATTTTCTTCTCTATTTTGCATAGGTTCATCGTTTCGTTGTATTTTTGAAATACTCGTTCTTGCGGTGACTGTTAGTGTATCATCGTTGAATACACTTTCATCATTTGAATAAGGCTTACTTAGAGGTAGCTCAGATGCCCGGTTGTTGATTATTTATTATTAATTATGGAATTCGATGGAGAACAATTCACAAAACTGAGCAATAAGATGTTTATTATTAACTCATAGGATCAGCTGAGGATTCGACTACGAATTAAGAATAATAAAGTGAGCATTACCATTCCATGGGATCGTAGATTCGTCCATAGAATCAGAGTAATTAAGATTTATCTATTACACAGCTGGTCATAAAATGAAAATTTGAAATACCATACCAGGACCCGCTACACAGCTGGTCATAGAAAATACCATAGAAAAGACCCGCTACACAGCTGGTCATAACCCAAACAATCAAATTATAATTTTTTTTTCATTTTATATTGTTTTTTTTTTTTGCTTTTTTAGACCCGCTATACAGCTGGTCATGATATTCAAAAAAAATTCTCTTTTTTTTTTAGACCCGCTACTGTAGATGGGGAAAAACGATTTGCTGGTTTTTAAGGAATTGAGGAGACGACCGTACGGAGGAGACTCCTCGGACCGAGCGAAATGTTAAACCTCACACAGATGCACCGCTGCAAAGGGGGTGCTTTAGATTCGAGAGATCAATCTGTAGTACTCCGGCCTAAATCAAGACAATGACCGTTCCAGAGTAAATTCGGTCACAAGAGAGTATGGGTTGATCTGTAGGAGGGAAGATGAGAAATGTGTGGAATCAATGGTAATCAAAGATTGTGGGTGTGTGAATTCTGAATGCAATAAGCTCTGAGTGATTAAAATTGCTCAATTGAGAGTAGTTGCTCAATTATTGAGTTGATGATCTCGTGTTGTCAGTTTGGCATGAGATTGATGATACTGATGATGATTCAATCATGATTTAGAGACTTATCTATATTGATTGAATTGTAGACACCATGATTCCATGAAGTGTGACAGTTGATGGAATCAAGGAGTTGGGAAGTGGAGATCGTGTTTGAAACCAGTTGCTCAACGTGTGGAGACTTGGTCGATTTTCCACCCACTACCTCGTGAATTCCTTCAACTGATTGCACGACTTGCTCACATTCCATCATGTGTTTGAACACACGTGTCGTAGACCACCAGACCAAAAACCCTAAGTGATATCCCCCCAAGTGACACGATTGACGTCTCGTGGTTTGTTAGTCAATTGATGACTTCGTGGTTTGATGGGACGATGAGTCCATGTAGTCGTTGAGTTGAACATGATGTTCTGAAACTCATGAATTGAACATGTCATGAGATAGAGGTATAGCTCTTACGATGAAGTGAGCAAGTATTGCTTATTCGATGGATCGTTGAATATTGATTGTTTAACCAATATCGAGCAAATATTCCTCATCTGAGCAAGTACTGCTCATGTGATGAATTGTTGAATATTTGATCGTCTGAGCATGTGTTGCTCATCTGATGGATTATTGGCAGCGTACCAAAATATTAATTAGAATACTGGTCGTTGAACCGAGCATAATTAATGAAATTAATGACCATGAGGCCGTCGTAAAATTATTAATGTTGGAATCTGGAATGATGATCCTTGGATTCAAAAACCCTAATTTGATCAATTGATGATCAATTCATGGTTGTCATAATTTCAACCATTGGACGAAGGAGGGAGCGACTACATGGGACCGTGAATCAACCATGTAGTGTCCATATGCTCACGTGAGCAAATAAAAAGAACTCATGAAGAGTTGACGATTTGTTGGTGGAAGAATGATTAAATGCTGGTTTAATCATTTATTCAAAAAATGCTCGTCTGAGCCTTAGGTGAGAAAACCTTATTAATTATGACGAGGCGAGGGTAGGGCTTCACATTGGGTTGGGTAGGTCGGGTTTGACCTCACCCGCCACCCTACCCGCTAATGGCGGGTATTCAAAGCTGTCACCCGTAGTCGACCCAACTTTACAACGGGTAGGTTTTCAACCGACCCACTTTTCAGCGGGTTAGGTCGGGCGGGTGGCGGGTTTACCCGTCCAGGTACCTGGAAAAAAAAATTAATTTTTAACCACCATTCAGTTATCTTAAAATTTAAGTTCCAACATTCAAAATTTTACAATATATTCAAAATTTAATACTGCAGACTAATACTGCAAGTCTGCAACTATAACTAAAACCATGTAAGCTCTAATACTGCAACAAGCTCACCAAGCAGCAAAGTGCTCTTTCAGGTTGCAAGGTTGAAAATCTAGTGTTCGTAGTCTCGGTTCCTTATTTATTGTTTTCTTATATTCATTGCACTTCTCCAAATGACGACTAAGATTGGCACTCCCATATGATTTATCACCAATCTTGTATATACCTAAACCCTTTGGACAATGCTTACATTTTGCTCTAGCACCAGACTCTAAAATATCAAAGTGCTCGCGCACCCATGATTTCCTTACACCAACTTTAACCTTCTTAGTTGCACTGTCACTTGCTCCACAAGATGATGAAGGTTGAGAATATGCTCCCATTTGCGATGTGACTCCATGTATGACTGAAAGATTTGGAATAGAATTATCTTGTGAGATTTCAGCCATGTTAACCCGTAGAAAAGAAACATCAGTATAACATAACACAATGCAAACCCTAAAATTAATTGAAATCAATAACACAATTATTCTAGAATGGAATTAGGATACGACAAATTGAGAAGAATTGTGCGATAACAAACCAAATATATATACCAACAAATTAGCCATAAACCAAATCTAAATTATGCAGCAAGCACAACATAATCGCACTACTCTGTTATACATTGATCGATCATTAAAAAAATCAATTTTCAAAAACATCTATATAAGTTCAGCCATGGAATGTGGTTTCAAATCACTGAAATCATAAACAAACCAAGACCTAAGACCTTACTTCAACAACAGTACAATTCAAATCACTTAAAGTGTAAATCAACAATAATATTGAAAGTAGAATTGACATATACCTATCTAACAAGATAGTTTCTCCTTTAATCAATATTTCAATTGATTTCCTCTTAGGCGAGCTTCAAGTCTAAGACAGTTTTCCTGATGAAAACAATTTAACCTTATTATCAACCTTTTTAACAAAACAAAAACAGAAAAGAAGAACATGCAAATGAATCAAAGAACAAATATAAACACAATATATCAAATGGAAAAACAAAACAAATTTTACAACAAATAAATCAATACCCAAATCCAAAGTTATCCCCCCGAAAAAATAGATCTTTGTTTCAATCATGAGATGTTATTAGAATCGAACTCGAAGTATCAAAAAATTAAATTGAAATCAAATAGTGTAAACCCTAATAAACAGATTCAATTCAAAGAATATAAACCCTAACAATCATCTTTGATTGAATCATAAGATGAAATTACCTCAAGTTGTTGCCTTGTTGGTGTTACTGGTGGTGATTTGATCTTTGAAGAGTGACTCTGAACTCTAAGTTGAAGAGTGAAGAAGAGAACCGAGAGAGAGAAGTGAGAACTGAAAATATAAACTAGGAAAGTGATCCGATTAGGTGTTTAGGTTTATTTAGGTTTTACTCTTTCTAAAGGATTGAATGGCTGGGATCACAGATAGAAGTAATCCAAGGGTAATGGATAGCTTGGAGATTTCTAGGCGGGTGAGCGGGTAGGTCGAGTTTTATAAGGGGCGAGTCATAGTCGACCCAATATTTGGCGGGTTTCAGACGGGGCTAGTCATAGTTGACTCGTGTGTTAGGCGGGTAGGGTCGGGTGGGGGTAAAAATTGGCGGGTGTAGGTCGGGCTGGCGGGTAGGGTCGGGTTTGTGCAGCCCTAGGCGAGGGACCGACCATGGAGTCATGAAACCGGCCCTGGGTTATCCCGTGACCGCCTGACGATCACTTCATGAAAATCCAAAGTGTTTGGGAGAGTTTTGGACCTAATACGAGTAATTGTGGAAATTAGGTCAAAACTGTGAAAATTGATGGGACCGACTTCCGTGAGCCAAAGAGCCAATCTTGTTCAGTCATGGTCGGCCGACCAAGGCCAGGTCCCACAAGTTTTCATAATTTATATTATTTTATTATTATTTGATGATTTGTGCAAAAATATCATGAAAGCAAGGAGCTTTTTCATGAAATTAGAGAAATATAATAATAATAATAATAATAATAAAGAACCGTGGGTGTGGGGCCGGTTGGGACCAAGGCATGGCCGGTGGCCAATGGTCACGGCCCACACTCCTTTCCTTAATTTTATATTATTTTTTATGGATTTATGGAAGTACCATGAAACCGAGGAGTTTCCTCGAGACGAAGGAAATTTGATAAAATGAGAGAATTTTCATCGAATAATGAAAAATAATAAAGATGCATTAAAAATATAAAACTGGCGTGGGATTGACCACGACACGGTCGGTTGGTCGTGTGTCCGTGCTCCAGCACCCTGGTCAATATTTTAATTATTTATTATTTTCTTCTCTATTTTGCATAGGTTCATCGTTTCGTTGTATTTTTTAAATACTCGTTCTTGTGGTGACTGTTAGTGTATCATCGTTGAATACACTTTCACCATTTGAATCAGGGCTTACTTAGAGGTTGCTCAGATGCCCGGTTGTTGATTATTTATTATTAATTGTGGAATTCGATGGTGAATAATTCACAAAACTGAGCAATATGATGTTTATTATTAATTCATATGATCAGCTGAGGATTCGACTACGAATTAAGAATAATAAAGTGAGCATTACCATTCCATGGGATCGTAGATTCGGCCATAGAATCAGAGTAATTAAGATTTATCTATTACCATTTATGAGACCAGTTGTGGATTCGATCATGAAATCGGAGTAATGAGATAATATAGTTATTGCTATTCTATGAGATCAAGCGTGGATTCGATCATAGAATCAGAACAATTGTTATCATTCCATGGGACCAGTCGTGGATTCGACCATGGAATAGGATTGTAATTAGGAATAATTAACTTTGTGGCTCTATACTAGCAGAGCAAGCTGTCTAGGAGCATTAATTATCCGATATGAGCTTGTCGGTAAGTCATATCCTTTATATAGTCAGGGTAAACTTGTTGTTTGTTCCTGAAGACGTTATCGCTCTATACTAGCAGAGCAAGCTGTCTAGGAGCCGTCCATCTCGTGATGCTATATAGAAATAATCACTGAAAGTATTCAGTATTCATGAGATATGCCGTTGTCCAGTCGTGAGACTACATATCTACATGTACTCTGAGAGAAAGTACTCTCCGTTGAGAATTCGATGAGAGACCGTGTCTCGATACTCACGTCTGATTGCTGAATCAGAGCTTCGTATAATTATGAGTTTACGAATTTAGCCTTGTGAAAATCCACCATCTACATTAAGTCCCCTGCTTACTGAGGAAAGTGTGTTCCTCAGTCAGCATTAAATGGTGATTTTCCGGCCATAAATAATAATACCAGTAATTGAACTTAGTCGTAAGTTGAGACGTTACCGGATTTAAGAGCATGAGCAAACCACGACTTGATGAAGGCTTCAATGTCATGATTGGAGCGTCGTTTGATGAGCATAAATTGGTGTTGAACCGCTGGTTTGGACGACGAGTCCGTGGTCGGTTAGGATTCGCGGGTCGGGCCCAATAAGGAAATCCTTAGAAAATTAGGTTTTGGAAATAAAATTGATATAAAAGGGATTAATCCTTTTTTTTTTTTCCTTCACACACGGCCAGCACCTTCATCACCTCTCCATCACCTTCACGTCAGCAGCGAGTGGAGGAAATTGCCGGAGCTTGCCGCCGTCCGACCGCCGCCGTTGCCGCCGGCCAATTGCCCAGGTGCTTTTTTTTTTTGTTTGCTGATGTTTATGATCCTCATGAGTTGTTCATGTTTGATCATGATGAAGTTATATACATGTGTGTATATTAGTGTGAGTTTTATGAAAAACCCTCGTTTTTGAAAACGTATGTTCGTTCGATCGTTAGTTTTGAAAACTAACTATAATCCCTGATTTAGGAGAGATTTTTTTTTTATATGAACCTAGGTCCAGTGATAAAACTTAGTGTATGAGCTTTCATGTACCAAGGTTTATCATAAAAGAAGTGAATTTTCATGAAATCGGAAAATCCTTCGTTTTAAAGACAAATAACGATGACACGAAGGAAAATATGTATGATGAACTTGTGTCCAGTGATAAAATTTTGCTTATGAGCTTTCATGTAAATACAAAACTTTATCATATGTATGAGATGTGAGCTTTCACAATATTTTTTGAAATAAACCTTCGTTTTAAAGACAAATAACGACGATACGAAGGAAAAATAATTTTTTTTATATATATATGTAGCCGTGACATATATTGTGTAAAATATGATGTATATTTTATTTGCATGATTTTTTTCATTAGATAAAATCTTGAGAATTTATGTATGCAAGTTGCATTAATTGCTGTTTTTTCGAAAAATCAGAAACGTGGGTTTTGAGGAACCTTCGAAGATAGACAATATATTTATGATGAAATATTTTTGTTGTAAACTTCATAGGTCAGTTGTGTGAATGTTCACATTAAATTGTGTCCGTGATTTCATGAAAAATCAGTTTCGGAAATTAAATAAAGTTTCGTTCTTTTTTGCAGTTTTCGAAGAGACGAACGATTTTGGGTGTTAACTCTAGCATTACTATCACTATTGTTAGTGGAAGTATAAAAGGTAAGAGTTAAGAGTTACCATTTTTTTGTATTTCCTTGATTTATATCTGGACGGCATACTGAAGTAGAATGTAGTGTGAACCTTTTCAGCTACTTAGCAAAGATGTCCAATTCCCAAGCTGACGACGCCTCGAGGGAAGAGATGTGCGTTGATGATGGTATCTCCAGAGATGAGACATGCATGGATGAAACTTCCGTTGGGGGAGACGAAGACGAAATCCCTGGGATTAAGAATGTCCCGAACATAGATGATGCATTCTTTGAAAAAGATATCCCAGGAGCTGAGCAACATTTGAAATCCCCAGTGTATCGTCTTTTGATAAATCCCAGAACTGTTACTCAGAAGAAATTGGTGACTCCTAAGACAGTGATTCGATTTTGTCTTGAACGAGGGGTCTTCGCCTCATCAATCATAGAGTTTAAGCTTTCTCGACGACCTTTGGAGAAATTTGCCGGCTGGGCGAGGCATATGTTGGGTTTTCCTCATGTGAGGACTATGCTCGACCAGGCGCAGGTGACGAGAGCTATTCAAGCTTCTGGAGAGTTGTTCATTTATCATGACGCAAGTGGTATTGTGGCTCTGTTTGCTCGCTGGTGCATTCCCACTCACACTTTCATATGTAGATGGGGAGAGTTTACCATTACCTTGGAAGACGTGGCGGCTCTGATGCATCTCCCGATCACGGGCAATCTTCCTGGGGATCTTTCAGATGAGGAGACCGCCGTTTCTCATGTCTTGACAGCTGCAATGGAGAAAGCGAATAAGGCTGGTAGTAAAGGATATGCTTCCTGGTTGACACACTGGTGGCCCAAAGACGAGGTTTCTGATAAACCCATCGACGGTATGTTACCCATTGCTGCTTTCTTATGTTTATGGTTGTCCAGAGACGTTTTTGAAGACAGTGGAAACTTGTTGAAGCCTTTTGTGATTCCCTTTGCTATTAAGATGGCTCAAGGTGAGCAACTTCCGATAGGTAGTTTATTCTTAGGCTCCTTGTATTACAACCTGGACTCCTTGATTATAGACTCCAGTGTGTCGAACGGCTCTATGAAGATTGAGTGTTATGCCAACACGATGTTTCTTCAAGCTTTGATGTGGGAGCATTTTAAGAATTATGCACCTACTCCACGTAATGTTCTGCAAGGACCGAATACTGATGCGCGCCATACTTTCCCTGAGAAAGATAATGCTAGGATCATGCGTTGGTCCACCAAAGCCTCGTTCTAAAATACTTTTATTGATGTGTTAGATGAAGAATCTGAGTTCAATTTTCGCCCGTGGGTGTCAGTCCCTGATTATGTTTCTCAGCCGATGACTTTCAATACTGGAGAAGGCACGAGTTTGACGTCTGGTGCGCATCTGAGTGATGGCGAAAGATCTTTCATGTTGAGTTGCACTCCTGGTCATTTGCTATCAGTCACGTTTGGAGAGCTTTCAGTGGAGGAGTATAATATTGATAGAGCAGCTCGACAAATGGGTATGGATCAGTGTGTTCCAACCATACGGAGAAGGAAGCCATCAGTTGAGCAACTCAGGACTCATTTGGATCATACTCACGTGGAAGGGAGTAGCTACTGGTTTCCTGGTTCTGATAGATTCGCCTATGTAACCCCAGGTTATGTAGAATTCTGGGACAACTTGGGCGTTTGCGTGGCTTTGTAAGATTTCCCAGACCTCCATTCAAGGATCTTCCTTCGGCTGAGATGATTTCCAGTCGACCAAGATTGAAGTATCTTTCTGGTGATAAACGAAAGTCGTCTCCAGGATGCTCTCAGGTATGTTTCTTCATATAATCTTCACGAAATTATAAGAACTGTATTCTGATTATATTACTGGATTTCACCACAGGACGGTCGTAATATACGACCTCGAATCGGTGTAGATTTCTCAGAGACTGAGGCGGTTATTCATGGCGGAGAAGGCAGGCATAAAGGTTATAAGTTACCAATACCGTAAAGTCCCCAGTTGGTGCTTTGGTGAGTTCCCAATATTTCTCACGTGACTTTCATTGCTATTACATTAGAATCATGAAGCCAACGTTGTTAATTTTGTTGCAGAATTTTACTCCATCGAGTCTTGAAGGTCTTCAATTTTCTGCTACTGAACAAGCAATCGCTGATTTGAGTGACGAAGAAACTGTAAGTATTTCTTCACATGTTCAAATGGGTGCTTCATAGATGAAAATATTGATTGTAAAGGACGTGTACAGGAGGAGAGTCGAATTCAATCATCCTCTGGGAATGGGAATGGAGGTAATTCCCAAGATTCGGAGCCTGGATGGAAGTGATGTTCCTCTTGTCGTTGATGTGGACAATTCCAACCCCTTGGACACTTTGGAGACTCCTCAAGTAAGTATATACCTGTAATTCTTCATAGAAGTATAAAAGTGCTGACTTGTGAATGAATGAATGAGAACCCATGTGAAATATGAAAACTTAGTCGAATTTCGTCGTCAGAAAATTCAGAACCCATTTTATAGAAAAACGCTGTAGAATCTTCGTCCGGAGTCGGATTTTGATGATCTGCATGTGCAAATTCAAGCCCGGAAAATTTCCAAGCTTTAAAAGAAGTTTTTAAGTTTTGAGCACGTTCAGAGCCTGAAAAAGGCGAAATAGTAAACTTCCAGGAGACTTCCAGAACTTTTTCAGATTGCGTCACTTGATATTTTGGCCACATCTACTCGCTCGTTCATCGGATTGTCATGAAATTTTGACATGTCATAGAGGACATCCATACGAAGAGAATGGAATATGACCCATCCTCGGATTCCTTGTAGATTGCTCCCAGTTCGTCTCTAGTACAGGGCAGAGTTCAGTTTCTTCAGACGGACTCATCGTAAAATGTGTTTTCATGACTTTCATGTTATTTGCTCGTGCCTTGAATGTAGTATGATGAACCTTGATGATTTGCCTTGCTGGTATACTGTGTTTCATAATCTCCTTTGGATTCGTGACTCTAACCTCATGTAATCTTCGTATTAGGTGCTAAATACCGAAGTTGAGGATACTGGAGCCAACGATGATAACTCTAACCATTCCGGAGTTATTGATGAAGAGACAACCATCCCTGTATTTCAAGGCCATGAGAAGGTCGCTACTGCTGTTATGGAAACCCAGATGGTTGTTGCCTCAGTGATAAGAAGAAACCGAGACAGCAGCGGAGAATACCGAAGGAACTGTTGCTTTAGTCGTGGGAGCCACTCCAGTGACCGAGAACCGTATAATAGTGTATGAATATCCAACTGCAGGGGTCGCTTTCGATCTCCCTTTAACACTTCACTCCCGTATCATGAACTGGTCGGTGGATTCAGCGTTCCCATTGGATATGCACGCTTGTATGAGACGATATGGAAGAAGTTCGGCCATATGATCGTTGACAGGAACCCTGGGCGTGCTTATGCTTTAATCATGCAAGTAGGCGTTATCTTGCGTGTCGTGAGTGATATGCATACGAGACCCAGGAATACCGTGACTCCAGATATACTCTTTGATTGGGAGTTTAACTTGGAGAATTCAGAAAGACTTGGCCTCAACGTGAAATGGCTTCGTAAGCAAATAAACGTTATCAAGGATTCATGTGAGAAGAACATACCCTTTCCAAACGATGCTGTGAAGGAAGAAGGAGGACAAGATTCCAAGCTGACCGAGGAGTTGAACAAGGAGAGGGCGGCTTTGCAAATCTTGAAGGATGCTGATGAGCGAAAGCCTTTTCTTGCTGATCTCTTGAACTTCTGAACTTCTGAGAGATGTGAGGTTTATACTTGGGTTTTTGATATTTAGATGGTTTTGGATTGACTGATGGTTGAGGATTTTCTTGTAGATTTGATAGAGATTTTCTTTTACGAAATATGAACTGAATTTTGATAAATTGCTGAATTCAAATACTGATTGCAAGTATTGCAAATGTTTTGGAGGAATTGAAATACAAATGAAAGAAAATCCTAAATGTTAAATCCCAACACCATGAGTGCTTCAAACGCCCAATACCTTAAATGTCCAATAATTTCAGATAAACGCCTTGAGCCAATTTTCGTGAATTACTGGTAGGGTTCTGCCATCTGTGTTGGTCAATTTGTAGTATCCTCCGGCCACGGATTCAGCGACCATGAATGGTCCTTCCCAATTGGAGTTCCTTGTAGAATGAAGACCGCGCTGAACTGCTTTGAGAACCAGGTCCCCTTCATGAAACTTGTTAGGCTTGGTCGATCGTGCCTTGAATATCTTCCGCTGATTCGGAATTCCCTGTTTGATGGAATTCCTCGATTGTGGCCCGTATGGACACTCGCGCGGAAGAGAGTATCCAGCATAGTGTTGATCATGCTTAGCCAAGTCTTCAGCAATAAACCTCTCGATGGAGTGACCGATTTGAAGAAGTTCTGAACCCAACCATTGAGTGTAATATTGCTGAGGTGAAGTTACCCACTCGTAGCTTTTGATGACTAAATTATTCATGGGGAGAAGTCCCTGGACCATAGTAGCGTATTTGAACATTGGTAATATTGGAGCAAGAGGAGGAATAAGACTTGCCTGAGCTCGAAACCTTCTGACAAAGGTGTGCGGATTATCTCCAAGTTCCTGCGTAAGTCCCATCAGAGTTTTTACTTCTTCCAGATGCTCAAACGGTGGTGCGTCCTCTGCTTCGTCTTCCGACTCGGAATCCTTGTCGATGACAGGATGTGTTGAAGGCATCGTTGTCCTTTCAGCATGAATCCAAGTTCTCCCAAGGACCATGTCGTATCCAGGGTCTTCCCGGATTATGAAAAACTTGGCCTCAGTGCAGATCGATCTTTCCGTAACTTTGAGAGTGATGAAGCCGTATGCGTTTCTGGAGATTCCTTCGTGGTCCCTGATTGCTATGGGAGCGTGGGTGGCTTCCCGTCGAGTAATACCAGCAGCTCTGAGAGTTTTCAAAGGGATGATGTTGACGGCGGTACCAACATCGATGAACGCCCTCTTGAACTCATTTCCTTTAATGTGCACTGTGGTGAGCAGTCCCCAGTCATACATTTCTGTGTCGGTGGCTGAAGGTCCGGTGGTAGTCTCTTGGATCAGCGGACGTCTTCCGGACACGATGTGGTTCAGTGCAGCAAACATGTCTTTCCTTTGAGCTTTCGAAAGATACAACAGCTCGCAGACATGTTCGATCAGAGATTGGACCGTTTCCTTGACAGGAGGTTCGGAGATGGTAAAAGTTCTGACTGGGAGGGGGTTTTTGTGCACCCCTCAGTCCCCAGGTTGAGCTCTCCTGATTCGACCTTTTCTTTGAATATGCGCTTCAAAATTTTGCAATCACTCGTGGGATGGCTGACGTATCTATGGAAGCGACAATACCGAGGATTTTCCATGGCCTCTTCAGTTGGTTCCTTCTTGACATAAGGCAATTTGATTGCCGTCTTGAATCCAGGCATCGAGTAGTTCATTAACTTCTTCCATTGAACAGGGAAAATCAGGTGCTTCTGGATCTTCCGTATGCTGAGGAGGGATTTTCGAATTCTCCTTCTTGTGTGTCTTTGAAGGGGTGGAGGAAGTCTGCTTGTGTTGTGGTTCTGCTTTTCGCTTACCCCTTCCGCGACAGCATTTGTTGAAGGTTGCAGTTATACTGCTTGTTGATCAGACGCCTGCTTCCTCGAGTGTCTTTTGAATCTTCAGTCTTTGTGACTTTGCTCTTTCCAAAAGAGCGGGTGCAGTGGTTGCCGACCTCTTCGCAGCTTCGTGAAGCTCTGAGAAAGTCTGGAATCGAAGGTTTTCTAGCAAGGCCCTGTAGACCGGGAGCATGCCATTGATGCACAAGTCCACCAGTTGTTCTCCGTGACGTTTGGGTCATGACAATCCAGGGCTTGGACTCTGAACCTTTTCACATAATCATTGGGATTTTCACTGACCCTCTGAAACATTCTTCCAAGGTCGGAGAGGGTGACTTGTTCTGACACGAAGAAGTATTTCCTATAAAATGCGTTAACCATTTCTCCCCAATTGTTGATGGTCCCTGGTGTGATGCTGTTATACCAGGTGTATGCCCTGCCTTTCAGAGATTTTGAGAATTCCTTGAGACGGACGACATGATTATGTTCAGGTTCTCCCAAGGATTCGAGAAAACGAGAGACATGTTCTCGAGCATTGCCAGTTCTATCATACAAGGTGAAAGTTGGAGAAACGTAACTTTTGGGGAGTGGAATCCTATGCGTAGCGGCAGGGTAAGGAGGTTGATGACGATGGTCATGCGATGTCTTGTCTTTTCCATGGTTCTCTACGAGGTTCTCCAGATCCTCGCGAGTGATGAAATTCGGTGATCCCTTCGCTGATGAGTTGTCGGCAGCAGTTTTGTGGACTTCGTCGTCTTCTACTGTATGGATTGGAATTACTTCAGGACCGTCGTCCGAGGATTTATCCTTATCCTTTCCCTTCTCTTGAGTCTTCTCTGACATCTTGTCAGTAAGAGTTTTGAAATAATTACACAGCTCCTTCTGTGTAGCAGCCATGTCAGTCTGGTTCTTTGTAAGAGTCTCCTGCGCTTTGATAAGATCAGCAATGGTAGGCAGTGTATCTCCTCTGACTTCTTCAGGGTGTCGTTCGTACAGTGGATGACCTTCGGCGTGAGTAGAAGTAGTGTCACCACCATCAGTGTTGGAAGTCGGAATTGTCTCCGGGATATTCTGATTGTTGTTGTTGCTAGTGCTAGCACGGTTTGTGTTAGGATTTGTAGCTGAACCTGACCTGAGATCAACCATCTTGTGAAATTGTGAGATTGCAACCGAGAGAATGATCTCCCACTGTGGTCGCCAATCTGTAGATGGGAAAAAACGATTTGCTGGTTTTTAAGGAATTGAGGAGACGACCGTACGGAGGAGACTCCTCGGACCGAGCGAAATGTTAAACCTCACACAGATGCACCGCTGCAAAGGGGGTGCTTTAGATTCGATAGATCAATCTGCAGTACTCCGTCTTAAATCAAGACAATGACCGTTCCAGAGTAAATACGGCACAAGAGAGGATGGGTTGATCTGTAGGAGGGAAGCTGAGAAATGTGTGGAATCAATGGTAATCAAAGATCGTGGGTGTGTGAATTCCGAATGCAATAAGCTCTGAGTGATTGAAATTTCTCAATTGAGAGTAGTTGCTCAATTGATGAGTTGATGATCTCGTGTTGTCAGTTTGACGTGAGATTGATGATACTGATGATGATTCAATCATGATTTAGAGACTTATTTATATTGCTGGAATTATAGACACCATGATTCCATGAAGTGTGACAGTTGATGGAATCAAGGAGTGGGGAAGTGGAGATCGTGTTTGAAACCAGTTGCTCAACGTGTGGAGACTTGATCGATTTTCCACCCACTACCTCGTGAATTCCTTCAACTGATTGCACGAATTGCTCACATTCCATCGTGTGTTTGAACGCACGTGCCGTAGACCGCCAGACCAAAATCCCTAAGTGATATCCCCCCAAGTGACACGATTGACGTCTCGTGGTTTGTTAGTCAATTGATGACTTCGTGGTCTGATGGGAAGATGAGTCCATGTAGTCGTTGAGTTGAACATGATGTTCTGAAACTCATGAATTGAACATGCCATAAGACAGAGGTATATTTCTTACGATGAAGTGAGCAAGTATTTCTCATTCGATGGATCGCTGAATATTGATTGTTGAACCAATATTGGGCAAATATTCCTCATCTGAGCAAGTACTGCTCATGTGATGAGTTGTTGAATATTTGATCGTCTGAGCATGTGTTGCTCATCTGATGGATTATTGGCAGAGTACCAAAATATTGATTAGAATAATGGTCGTTGAACCGAGCATAATTAATGAAATTAATGACCATGAGGCCGTCGAAAAATTATTAAGGTTGGAATCTGGAATGATGATCCTTGGATTCAGAAACCCTAATTTGATCAATTGATGATCAATTCATGGTTGTCAGAATTTCAACCATGGTTCGAAGGAGGGAGCGACTACATGGGACCGTGGATCAACCATGTAGTGTCCATATGCTCACGTGAGCAAATACAAAGAACTCCTGAAGATTTGACGATTTGTTGGTGGAAGAATTATTAAATGCTGGTTTAATCATTTATTCAAAAAATGCTCGTCTGAGCCTTAGGTGAGAAAACCTAATTAATTATGACGAGGTGAGGGACCAACCATGGAGTCATGAAACCGGCCATGGGTTATCCCGTGACCGCCTGACGATCACTTCATGAAAATCCAAAGTTTTTGGGAGAGTTCTGGACCTAATACGAGCAATTGTGCAAATTAGGTCAAAACTGTGAAAATTGATGGGACCGGCTTCCGTGAGCCAAAGAGACAATATTGGTCGGTCAAGATAGCGTGCTCGTGTTCCCAAGGCATCCGCGTCTCAGTCCTGAGAATTTTGATATTTTCTGGCGTGCAATTGAGCATCCATTCGAGAAAATATGCCAAATTTAGGGTTTCGACGAAACTGAGGAAAAACACCATAAGATGATGAAAAATAATTATGAAATAAGGAATGAGGAGGCGTGGGACCTCCTTGGTCAAGGCATGGTCGGCCGGTCGTGACCACTGTCCCGTGGTGCCTTTTCCTTAATTTTATAATATTTTGATGATTTTATGAAAAATTCATGAATTTTGAGAAATTTTATGAAAAATTCATGAATTTTGAGAAATTTGATGAATTTTGGGAGTTTCAATGAATTGAAGGAGTTTTCATGAGTTCAAGGAAGCAAAAGATATTAAAATAATAAAACAAGGGCGTGTGGGACCGTGGAAGGCATGACTGGCCGGCTGATAGACACATTTTTGGGTCTGATATAATCTCAATTGTATATATTGTTAGTGCTCGATTTTGTATTTATTATGGCTTTTTGTGTCTTTGTAGGTGTTTTTGGAGAAATAAACATGTGTGGAAAAATCGGCTCAAAAAGTTGCGCGGGGAATCCCGGAGGACAGTTGCTAAACGGATCCCAAAATTGGCTAAGGAGCACCTAGGATATGTATAGCCCAAATTTATCCTCAGAACCCAAATTTGTCCACAGCACCCATTTCCAGGCAGCTGCTAAAAGGAAACCAGAATTGGATAGGGGAGGTCATCTTCTCCGTTTGAAAACAAAATTGGCGGGAAAGTTAACTATCATACATGAAGATTTAGGGCTGAGGTTTTAATCGCGTTTTGAGGAGATTCAATGGCTGAAATTTATGGCAAGCATCTGTTAGAGCAAAACAGGGATACTAGGAGTGATTTCGTCGATTGAAAGTGGCTAGAAATCGAGTTAGAAGGAAACAGATGTGTGAACTTTTCACGGGTATTTCAGGCGAGAGCTGGTGAATTTGTTGTCGGATTCAATGGATGTCGTGGATTGGATATGTATTGCTAGGCCCAAACAGGGTTGGTAATCACTTCAGATTCGGCAAATCAGGGTTTAATTCGTGGGTCAAGCAAAACAGGGGAGTGAGTTTGCACGGGTCTCTGCATGATTTATTTTTGGAATTTCGGGGATACTAAAGGCAAGATATTCTTTCCTAAGATACGCTTATATTTAAGGAAGAGTTTGGGATTTGTTGGAAAGCTCAAAAACGCGTTAAACAATTGTGGGAAGAAATTATTGCCGTGACTTGCACGGAAGGAAAACAGAGAATTAATCTGGTTCTAGAGGGTTTGGAGGTGTATAAAAGGCGTGCTCGAGTCCCAAATAAGGGGATGGAAGTTTAGGAACAGTTTGGGGAAGTTTAGAACACCACAGAGTCGAGAAATCGAAGTTGCAGGAAGTCGAGTTCTGCTGCTGCTGCTGAAGAACACGAAGAACATTAGACCCTTCAGAGCAGTCTTTTATTCAAAAACATATATTTTCTATCGTTTCCTGTAACAACACCTATTGCAACAGTTCTCTGTAACAGTGGCTTCTGTAACAATTATAACTGTTACAAACACACTGCTTTTATACCTCTTCTTCAATAAAACACCTTTTTGAGCTATGAATTATTATTTTGAGCGTGTTTTCACCATGAATAGCTAAACCCCTTAGCCGAGGCGACGGAGGAAGCCATTGTTCCATGAAAAGTGGTAAATTTCTATCTTAATTAATTCTTGCAATTTCTTTTATGATTATTTGCATGGAACTAATATTGGAAAATTGATTTTTATTGAATGATTGTGATCCGTTTTGATGGAGCATGCTTAGTTTAAGACTTTTGATGTTTCATGCTTGATGTATACAATTGTTACTTCAAAAATCTACTAAAGGCAATATATTAGAATCACTTTAAACGCAAAGAATTGCATGAATATTGATTAGATTAAATCACTTAATTGGTCAATGGTGGAATCCTGAGTCTCGGTGCTTTTTATAATCTTGATAACAACTTTATCTTGAGTTTTTATTTTAATTTAAGTCTAAAACAAATCTCCACAAGTCTGAGTGAACAACAACTTTACTACCACTTTTACGACAACATAAAAACTACATCACCGGCCAGGGCCCGATCCCACAAGTTTCCCTATTTTTATAATGATTTTATGAAAAATTCATGAATTTTGAGAAATTTAATGAATTTAGGGAGTTTACATGAACTGAAGGAGTTTTAATGAGTTCAGGGAAGCAAAAAATATTAAAATAATAAAAACAAGGGCGTGTGGGACCGTGGAGGCATGGTCGGTCGGCTTGGGCCCGGTCCCACGAGTTTTCATAATTTTTTAATATTTTTTAGGTATTTTTGATGATTTGAGGGAATTTTTTCCTAATTTGAGAGAAATACCATGAAATCAAGAAATTTGATGAATTCAAGGAAAACTAATAATAAAACAAAGGGGCATGCGGGACCGGCTAGGGCATGCCCGGCCGGCCAAGGCCCGGTCCCACAAGTTTTCATAATTTATATTATTTTATTATTATTTGATGATTTGTGAAAAAATACCATGAAATCAAAGAGTTTTTCCATGAAATTAGAGAAATAATAATAATAATAATAATAATAATAATAATAAAATAATAAAAAACCGTGGGTGTGGGGCCGGTTGGGACCAAGGCATGTCTGCTTGGCCAATGGTCACGCCACACACTCCTTTCCTTAATTTTATATTATTTTTATGGATTTATGGAAGTACCATGAAACCGAGGAGTTTCCTCGAGACGAAGGAAATTTGATAAAATGAGAGAATTTTCATCAAATCATGAAAAATAACAAAAATGCATTAAAAATATAAAACTGGCGTGGGATTGACCACGACACGGTCGGTTGGTCGTGTGTCCGTGCTCCCAGCACCCTGGTCAATATTTTAATTATTTATTATTTTCTTCTCTATTTTGCATAGGTTCATCGTTTCGTTGTATTTTTGAAATACTCGTTCGTGCGGTGACTGTTAGTGTATCATCATTGAATACACTTTCACCATTTGAATCGGGGCTTACTTAGAGGTAGCTCAGATGCCCGATTGTTGATTATTTATTACTAATTGTGGAATTCGATGGAGAATAATTCACAAAACTGAGCAATAAGATGTTTATTATTAATTCATAGGATCAGCTGAGGATTCGACTACGAATTCAGAATAATAAAGTGAGCATTACCATTCCATGGGATCGTAGATTCGACCATAGAATCGGAGTAATTAAGATTTATCTATTACTATTTATGAGACCAGTTGTGGATTCGATCATGAAATCGGAGTAATGAGATAATATAGTTATTGCTATTCTATGAGATCAAGCCGTGGATTCGATCATAGAATTAGAACAATTGTTATCGCCATTCCATGGGACCAGTCGTGGATTCGACCATGGAATAGGAGCAATTAGAAATAATTAACTTTGTGGCTCCATACTGTAGAGCAAGCTGGCTAGGAGCATTAATCATCCCGATATGAGCTTGTCGGTAAGTCATATCCTTTATATAGTCGGGGTAAACTTGTCGTTTGTTCCTGAAGACGTTATCGCTCTATACTAGCAGAGCAAGCTGTCTAGGAGCCGTCCATCTCGTGATGCTATATAGAAATAATCACTGAAAGTATTCAGTATTCATGAGATATGTCGTTGTCCAGTCGTGAGACTACATATCTACATGTACTTTGAGAGAAAGTACTCTCCGTTGAGAATTCGATGAGAGACCCGTGTCTCGATACTCACGTCTGATTGCTGAACCATAGCTTCGTATAATTATGAGTTTACGAATTTAGCCCTTGTTGAAAATCAACCATCTACATCTACACTTTCAAATCTACAGCTACACTTTCAAATCAGGGTTTGCAATCATGTTAGCTTAGTAACAAAGCATTCAATATTCACCGTTTGATGAAAACCTGATTAGATTTAAGCTAATATTTCTCAACTGTTAGATCGAAAACTTAGCTTGTCACACACAAATGAAATGTCCAATTTTGGGTTTATGAACCGTACCCAAACATTAACATTTGTTGGTTTAACAAGTCAACCAAATGGTTAGCCATATGATTACTCTCATATCAACCTTATTCTTCTTCACCATAACTAGTTCAAATGACTCAAATGAACTAGTTAGAGAGTTGTTCAATTGCAAGGAAATTATTATGACTACCTTCCTTTTGCGAAATAAGGTGTTGAATCAAGGACAAACAACTATTCTCCCAACGGTCCATTGCGTCATCAAATTTATCTCCAACTAAACCTTTAAGTCTAGACTGAAGATTTTTCTCTTTAGAAATAAGAAAGGCATTTTTCTTCGCAAGAGAAGAATGAGATTCTTCTAGTTTGGAATATTGTTCTTTAAGTTGATTCACCTTCACACTTAAAGTTATTCTACCTTGAATGAGTGTATCTCTTTCAACGATAGATGACTCTGTTACTTCTTTAAGTTCATTTCTCAAAGAGCGAAGAGATTGTTCTTGGTCATCACATACTTTCTGAAGAATGCTAAGTTGTTGCGAAGATATCGCCATCTTGTTTAAACAAGTTCTCTTCTCTTAGGATAAGGTTTTACTCTCATCTGATAAAGTTTTCATCCCTAAATTAGCTTTAGTTAAAGAGTAAGAAAGGCGAGATATTTCATTACTTAATAAGTCTTGCCTCTGAACTAATTGGGTATTTTCATTGGTAAGATTATTTATATGATCAACAGAATATGAATAGAGGTTATCTAATTGGTTATATTGATCCATCAAAATTTCTTTATCAACACGGGCTTCTTCAACAGCAGATTCAAATTGGTATCTCTCCACTATTCGTTTCTAGTTTAAGGCTTAACATGCGAAAGAGGGATTTCAAGGATAATTAAATATGAGAAGGATAAAATCATTGGAAAGGCAAGTTGAAGATACAAATAAAGAAATCATACCTCTCAATTCATCATTCTTCTTGCGAAGATTGTCTCGGTCCAGCAAAACATTTTGAATCTTTTAATTTTCGAGACGAATAGTATTACACTCTTTTTCCAAAGCTTTTTGCGAAGCAGCTCTATCAGAACCGATATATTTACTCAGAATTTCGCAAATACCAGACTTGACAGGATCAGTTGGAGACTTCTTGCCATCATCTAGAACTTCAGACAAGACTTTAAAAGTGTTATCTATTCCTTCCACAGTATCTTTCGAAAAGGGAAGAGGCTCAGGTGGAGAACTGGTAATGATAGAAGGTTGAGAAATATTACCAATATGGAGTGAAGAAGTTTCATTCACAGAAGGATCAATAATGGGGGTTTCAATCATTGAAAGATCAGTTGAAGAAATGAAATCTGAGGCAGCTTTTTCGCGAATTGGGGATGATGGTTTATCTTGCGAAGATGTCGCAGAAGATTTAGAAGGGATAAGTGAGTGAAATGAAACAGAGGTTTCAACAGTTTTAAGGTGGCAAGATTTCTTGAGAGGTGTGTTGACATCCTTATCACCCTGCGAATTACAATCCAGATAAGAAAAAGATGCAACAATATTGTTATTAGAGAAGAATAATGTTTCTTACTACCTTCTGGTTCGCAAACTTTCTTTTATGTACAACAATCTTATGCTGAAGTTTGGGAATATTAGGGTTCTGAACCGTGAATTTAGTGTTAGAGGCGCTTTTGCTGAAATAACAACAGTATGGGAATCACATAAACAACACCAAATAAGGCAGTAAGTAAGATTGATTTCAGCAAAACCCATAAGGAAGAAAAAAGAAAACTAACCTTGATGAATCCATGGAAAATAGTAGCATGAAGATTATTTCGAAGAAAATTGCAAATGATGAAGATTTACAGAGGGAACAATATGAAGATGAAGAAGAATTTAAAAAGATTGAAAGAAGAAGAAAGAAGAAAAATTGCAATAATGGAATTTGCAGAAGAACGGTGAAGTTGCAGAGAAAATAAAAAGAGAATGAGAAAGAATATATATAGAAGAAATTTTTTATCGAGAAGATAAACACGATTAATGCAGAAAGATATAAACGGTTAAAGGTAGCAGTTATAATAAACGTGTCACGATACGGATGAGAAAAAAGATACGTGTGATAAATGCAGAATATGAAATGATGGATAACTGCAGCATTTCTCACATCATTCTCTACTTCGCAGAGATGATATGAGAAGAGGCAAGATGTAGGATCATAATCTCGCTACGATAATATCTCAGCGAAATTATCATCAAAACAACACAACAGCGTCGCAGAACAATTTCAGAAACGATATAATAAATGACGTCAGCTAAAATCATGAGAAAGATGTGATAGTCCTGCGAAAGTTAGAGAGTTTGAGAGATTAACATTTGTAAGGTTGCGAGAATGTCGCAAGCCATATCCGAAAATAAAGGACAGATTAGTTGTCATCCACTATGTACTTCCCTATAAATGATCGTTCAGTTGTAAAGGAAAAGGAGAGATCTTTTTCGGAGTGAGAAGCAAGTAAATAGGAGAGAGAAAACCTAGAGCAGTGGTTATTCTTGATTCCTTTATCTTTTCTTGTAAGAATGTTCAAATATTCATCAATAAAATTAAGATTGTTCATCTAAAATGAGTTGAATGTTAATGAAATCTTACGAGGGGTGTAGTGTAGGATTTCCTGCAACTACAGATAAATCTGTCTCCCACGAATATACCTACGAGTTTTGTTCCGTCTTTTGATAAATCAAGGTGAAAAAGGAACCAATCAATAATACCAGACTTATATTCCCGAAGAACAGCTCAGTATTATCAATCACCTCACAATAATCTTAATCGACGCAGCGAAAAAAGATATGGTGGAATCACAAACGATGAGACGAAGTTTGTTTGTGATTAATTTTCTATCTTTCCTATCGGAGATATCAATCTCAAGCCAATTATTATAATTGTACTCGTACGATAGAAACAACAAGATCAGATCACACAACTGTGATAAAAGTAGTATCGGTTTGGCTTCACAATCGCAATGAAGTCTTTAAGTCGTTAACCAGGTTTAGAAGAAGAAACCAAAGGTTAAAGGAGAATCGACTCTAGCTTAGCACAACTAGTATCACACATAATGTGTGGGGATTATGTTTCCCAGTTGCTAGAGTTCTCCCTTATATACACTTTCAAATCAGGGTTTGCAATTAATGTTAGCTTAGTAACAAAGCATTCAATAATCACTGTTAGATGAAAACCTGATTAACATTTCTCAACTGTTGAGAAATATTCAAGCTAATAGTTGAGAAATATTTCTCAAGATAATATTTCTCAACTGTTGAGAAATATTCAAGCTAAGAATTGAGAAATATTCAAGCCAATCTAACAGTTGAGAAATATTCAAGCTAATATTTCTCAATTGTTAGATCGAAAAATTAGCTTGTCACACACAAATGAAATGTCCAATTTTGGGTTTATGAACCGTACCCAAACATTAACATTTGTTGGTTTAATAAGTCAACCAAATGGTTAGCCATATGATTACTCTCATATCAACCTTATTCTTCTTCACCATAACTAGTTCAAATGACTCAAATGAACTAGTTAGAGAGTTGTTCAATTGCAAGGAAATATTATGTAACTACACAAGACACAATTGAAGAAAAATCGGTTTGATTCACTCGAATCAGTTCATGAACTTTATAGCCACGGTTTGCAAAAGCATTCCTTAGTTTATTTAAACATTAGTTCAAGAACAAACGACTTTAGATATAACCTTCTCAAGTTCGCGGACTGGGTTCGCGGACTTAAGCTCATAGAAGGAGTACACAAACTCCAACAGAAATTCTCGGGTCAAGATTTTCCGCCAGTTCGCGGACTTGGCTCACGCCACTTCCAACTTTACTTGATCAACAAAGTTAGCAAACTTTGGTTCAAGGAATATGACTTATGCATATATGTGTTTCCACAATAATGCTTATATCCACCGATGGTTATGTAATCTAAACTCTCATTTCAATCATTTGGAACATTCTCAGAGAACGTTATATAGCCGTTATTCACAAACCATTTTTCGTCAGAGCAATTTTCACAGTGATTGAAACATAACATGACTTTCGTCACTTGGTAAAGATGAATTCGGCTAAAGCGAAAGCTTACCAACACATATTTCGAGAAATAGATAGGCGAGATAAACTCGCCTCGAAATAAAAAATGTGTATAATGAAAGTCTATATATCAAAACGACTTTTGTCTCAAGAGTAGGAGATAGAGTAAATAGACTTTTGAGTGATAGATAAGTTCAAGTCTCCACATACCTTTTAGTCAATCAAGATCCACCAGTTCCTTGTATGATGATTTCCATGGAGTATTGAGATCAACTACGCTTTCTATCCTAATCCAAGACCTTAGCTCTAATAGGCTAGTAATCAAGACTTATAGTTTTGATCACTAATATTTACAAACATGCTTGAGATAGCAACGCATGCGAGTTCGACCGAGCAATGTGTAGGATCAGAATCTCGCAGAAATAATGCCTCAGCGAAATTATTAACAACACAACACGACAGTGTCGTAGAACAACTTCAGAAACGACATCAGCCAAATCATGAGAAGAGTGTGACGGTCCTGCGAAAATAAGGAATTTTGCGAGATTGATATTTATAAGATTGCGATAATGTCGCAAGTCATATCCGAAAATAAAGGACATATTATCTGTCATCCACTATGTAATTCCCTATAAATAGCCGTTCAGTTGTAAAGGAAAGGGAGAGATCTTTTTAGAGAGAGGAATAAAAAACAATTAGGAGAGAGAAAATCAAGAGTGGTTGTTGTTCTTAATCCCTTTATCTTTTCTTGTAAGATTGTTCAAAGATTCATCAATAAAATTAAGATTGTTAATCCAAAAATGAGTTGAATGTTAATAAAATCTTGTGAGGGGTGTAGTGTAGGATTTCCTGCAACTACATAATGGCGCTATAAACAGGGACGAAGATTGAAGATCACCCTAAAAAAGGTTAAAGATTAATATTCTTATTTGTGGGAAATTAGAATAACTGGTGAAGAATTTTACGAAATCTCTTACAATTCATTAGTATTCAAGAAATGGCTAGAATGAGGAATATAACCGAAAAACCAACAACCGCTAGAAGAAGAAGTAAAAGACTTGCTGGAAGGGAGAGAAGTGAAACAAGAGAATCTACTAGAATAAGAAATGATGGAGAAAATCAAATTCAAAAACTAGTTCAACAAACAGCGGTACAAAATAAAACTATGAATTATGATAGAGTGAGCATACATACTTGGCGATCAAATTCAGCAGATGAAGAAGAAGAACGAAAAATGAGAAATAATAGACAAACAGAGGGAGGACAAGAAATAGTTGAAGGAATAATTCATGAAGATGAGGAAATTGGAGCATTAGAGATGTTGAGACGAAGAATGCATGAAGAAAGAAGAGCTGAGACAGAAGAGCGTGCAAATATAACAAGGCAAAATCACGAATTGATGATGGAAAATATGAGAATACAGAGTAGAAGATCTAGAAGTACTACAAGATCTTATTCAAGATCGACTAGAAGAGAGATGAGGCGAAACTCATCCACAGTTAATGCTGGAAATAATATTCGAGAAGAAATACGAAACCCGAATGAAGAACATCGCGAAGGTAGAAAAAGGACTGATGATCATTACGTTCCACAAAATGAAACTTTTTATGATAGGCAAAATGATAGAAATCAGGAGAATGGACAACGTCAGGGACGAAATAATCAAGACGGCGAAGGGAATCGAGAGGAAGGAAGGAGAATTTTACATGAGAGAGAAACTCAAAGAAATCAACAAACGATTGAAGAAGAAATTGAAAGACACTATGCTGAACAAGCACGTTTAACTTGCGAACGTGAAATATTGGGAGCAGAAATGGAAGAACAAGAGCTTCATGAGGAAATTCGCCAGAAAAATCATGACAATCGAGAAAGAAGGCGTACACAAAACCGGAATAACGGTAATCTCAATGAAGAGTATGATAGAGTACATAGGAGGGATGAAAGACAGCGAATAGAATTGATAAGAAATGAACAAAATCATGGAGGGGAAAATGAGAGACATCATCATATACGAATTCAAGATAGAGATGAGAAAGAGAACCGCAGGAGAAGACGAGATGAGGATGATGAAGAAAAAATGCAAAATTTCGCGAGAGAAGAAAGACATGAACGCAGAAGAAGAGAGGCGAAATTAAAAAGACCAATGGATCAAAATTCAGGCGTAAATGAACAAATCTTAAAAGAATTGGAAGAAATGAAAGGAATGCTAAATAATAGAGGAGAAGTAGGCAGAAGACAATTAGATGAAGCTATAGAAGAAACTGCGAAAACTCCATTTACAAGAGAGGTACAACTAGGAGGAATACCTCTGAAATGCAATTTGCCCGCATTGACCAACATTTTTTATGGAACAACTTGTGCAATTCAACACATTAAAGCCTACGTGAGGTGCATGTTGCAGTGGGAAAATCATGATGCCGTATTGTGCAAGTATTTTGCATCCAGTCTAACAGGAGAGGCGTTAAAATGGTTCGAAGGTCTACCAAAAAATACAATAACATCTTTCAATCACTTGCAGACCACATTCTTGGGGGCATATATAAGTAACAATTCTTCGCGACCTGGTATTGAAGATGTGTTTGGATTAAAACAAAGGATTGGCGAAAGTTTGAATCACCTAACTAAAAGGTGGAGAACTATGTGTAGTGTAATGGCTGGCCGTGTGGATGAGAGATATCTTATCTTATCATTTATCAATGCTATGTTCGCAACCAATCTATTGTATATCCAAATTTTCAGAGTCAAGAATACAATCACAATGATTGAACTGCGAGAACTTCAGGAAGAGTATATTGCTCTAGAGGAAAGGAAAAATGAAATGGAATCATACCCAGTTGCGAACACCAATTCACAAGCAGCGAATGCAAGCTTATTACCTAAACTAATAAACACAGTGGCGAGCACTTTGCAAGTACAACAAGAAAAGGTTACAGGCAACAATCAACAGAAACTGGTGGCTATGGGAAGCCGAGATCAAGAGGAGTATGAAAGAGAAAGAAATTTCTACAATCGTGGTGGAAATAATAAGATCCAAAGACTTGATCAGCCGCAAGAAACTTATGGAGGTCAAAGACAAAATTATAATAGAGGACAAGGAGGTCACAAGGTAGTATGGGAAGAAACCAAGATGCCACCTCTGAATGCAAGTGTGGAGAAAATATGGGAAGCTATAATTTTGATGGATAATATACCAACACCATGGAACATGGGAACGGAACCACCTCAAAGCCGTAGAAGTCATGAGTTCTGTTCTTATCATCATTTTCACGGACATACTACAAATGATTGCAGAAATATAAAAAGAATTATTCTGAGAATGATAGATCAAGGAAAACTAAACCACTTTCTGGTAGGACACCCACAATCTCAACCATTACTACCACCACCACCAGAGCATCACAGAGTAAACACGGTGAAAGAGAAGGAAACGTTCTTCGTAGAAGTTGGTGCAAAAGCAAAGAATATATTCTGTCACTCTATCGTACATTCATACAAGACAATTGAAGATTTTCATGACAATGTTTTGAGTAGAGTGTTCGCAAGAGACAATGATGGAAGAGAAATTATGAACATTGCGAAAATCTCGCTACTAGAGGAATGGCAGAAGAAGATTATTTCTTTTACCGCAGAAGAAGTCCCCAAAGGTGGAAAGGTACATGACAATTCATTAGTGATAAAATTAAGAAATTAATCCAAAACCGAAAGAAGATGAAGATGATGAAGCTGAAGACTCATGGGAAATTAATAGGATTCTAATCGATACCGGAAGCTCTGTGAACATCTTATTCTATCATACTTATAAAACCATGGGAGGGAGAGATGATAATCTTATACCATCAACATATAAGATGTATGGTTTTAATGGTACTGCCAACAAGCCTAAAGGGGAGGTTACTATGCGAATTCCATTGAAGGGAAGATCTTCTGAAATCCTGTTCTGTGTTGTTGACGTAGAGTCACCCTACAATGCATTAATTGGTCGACCTTGTCTACATGGGATTCTAGGTGTAGCTTCAACTTTTCACCAGTGCATCAAATTCCCTCACTCCAGCGGTGTAAAAATCATAAAAGGAGATTGGATTGAAGGAAACAAATGTTATGAAACTGAGGTAGAATCCTACGAATGAAGAGCAAAGAAGAAGGAAAGTTAGCGACACAAAATCGAAGATACACAAAGAAGTGAAAGATTGATGGTGGATGCAATCGAACGAAAATAAGAAGAAATGTTGCGAAACTAATGCTAGATCAGAATAAAAAATGGTGAACATACCACTACCAAGGAAGCAGTAGTAGAAAATAACAAAGAAGCAGAGAATGGCAAAGGTAATAAAAATAAGAAGTGTATGAATGGTTGATTTGTTGCGACCCTCTCGCAACAAATAAAATTCTCAAAAGTACATTTTACAGAATGATAAAAAAGAGATTGAGAAGTGCAAATACGATGTGATGATGTGCGAGAATCTCGCAGAGATAATGAATTCTACAAAAGACAATTAGAGAACAATGACAAAAGAGAAAGGGGCGAACCTTTATGGCGTACACCCTAGTTCGCGAATACAATTTTGCAAGAGGCAAATGTAAGACCTAAAGTACGTCATATAAGGGGGTACCTGTTGCATGGCTCAGGGAAAGGCTACACCGCCATCGGAACCTGAGTCATGGAGATTTGAGGTCAATAAAGCCCATCCGGGAGAGGCACCTTGGATTCTCAGCTTAAGCATATGACTTAGGTTGGGCGACTAAGGTAATGAGGACTCTCCCAAGGAGTGCAGAATCTGACCAAGGCGCCGAAGTACACGGTTGAGTCAAGAGTGCCAGGGGCGTCTGGAGTACCTTGACATTCTTGACAAGTCTTGGCTTATACTGCACTCGGCCCGAAGAAAACCCCACTTAGGGTGCAGTCTCGTAACCATAAACCCTATAGGTAAAAGGGATAAGAGGCTGCGAAAACAACTGGTTGTTGTTAAGACCGGATGGGAGGAGCCAACCTTGTATGGTAGAGGTACGCCTCCTTGAAGGGGCAACCAGGGGGAAGATAAGGGCGACACCCTCCATTAGGGAGCTGATAAGTGTCTTAAGACGCAAATGTCATGAGGCTTTTTACTCGCAAGGTTATTAAGGCTTATCATATTTGTGCGACAATCCTGAAGAGGCAATAATACCAAAGAAAAAGTTAAGGCAAGATCAATGGGTTTTTGCATGAAAATGCAAGGACGTCCTGCGATTTTGTCGCAATGATAAGAAGTGGCATAATAATACCTTTAATTAGGAAGGAAAAATAAGACCACATGACGAAACAAAATATTTATAAGTATTCATAACATATCATTTCTCGCAAGAAAGATAATGAGAGGCAAGTATGGGAATCAGTAAACAAAAGGCATTATCTTTCTCTCCAGCAAAATACTAAAAGAGAAAATTAATTCCAAAGTTGGTTGAAGAATATTATTAGCAAGAAATAATAAAGATGAAACAGTTCAAGAAGATAGAACTAGATAAGAAACTCTTCGCCAATGTTCTCATTATCACTAGCCTTTTCTTCATTTCGATTCTGATCTTCACCAACAATAATTTCTTTGAGAGGGACTTCTTTTTCGCCGCCATCTTGATTATCGCCAGCAATTACTTCTTTAGAAGGGATTTCTTTTTCGCTTCCATCTTGATTAGCACCGGCAGTTGCTTCCTTAGAAGGGATCTCTTCTTCATCTTCCAAAAGATTATTCTCTCCACCACTTTCATAATCATAATAAATGTCAGCAGGACGAGGAATTTTATCATCATCTACTTCCAAAGGTTCGATTGATGTAGGAGGAAGAGATTTGGACAATAAAATATCATTCACAAGAACTTCAGCCCGGAGATGAGCTTGACGAAGAAGTGCTCTCTGATGATTCCTATCTTGAATATCCTTAAAGTAAGCAAGATAATCAAGTCTTCTTTCTGCTCGGTCGCGAGAACCAGTAAGGACAGAGACGAGTAGTGCATTTTCTTTGCGAATTTTGGCATATTTATCCCCCAAAACAGAAATGGAGGAATGAATATTTTTCTCAGACTCTGCGAAAAGTAGAATACAAAATTTCAATAAGATGAAGAACGCAAAAAGGTATGACAAAGAAAAGATAGTTAAGGCAGTCAAACTGTTATGACTACCTTCCTTTTGCGAAATAAGGTGTTGAATCAAGGTCAGGCAACTATTCTCCCAACGGTCCATCGCATCATCAAATTTATCTCCAACTAAACCTTTAAGTCGAGACTAAAGATTTTTCTCTTTATAAATAAGAAAGGAATTTTTCTTCACAAGTAATAAGATTCTTCTAATTTGGAATATTGTTATTTAAATTGGTTCGCCTTTACACTTAAAGATATTCTACCTTGAATGAGTGTATCTCTTTCAGCGATAAATTACTCTATTACTTCTTTAATTTCATTTCTCAAAGAGAGAAGAGATTGTTATTGGTCATCACATACTTTCTGAAGGATGCTAAGTTGTTGCGAAAATATCGCCATCTTGTTTAAACAAATTCGCTTCTCTTGAGATAAAGTTTTATTCTCATCTGATAAAGTTTCCATCCCTAGATTAGCTTTAGTTAAAGAATAAGAGAGGCGAGATATTTCATTACTTAATAAATTTTGCCTCTGAACTAATTGGGTATTTTCATTGGTAAGATTATTTATATGATCAACAGAATATGAATAGAGGTTATCTAATTGGTTATATTGATCCGTCAAAATCTCTTTATCAACACGGGATTCTTCAACAACAGATTCAAATTGATATCTGTCCATTATTCGTTTCTGGTTTAAGGCTTAACATGCGAAAAATGGATTTCAAGGACAATTAATGGAAAGGATAAAATCATTAGAAAGGCAAATTGAAGACACAGATAAGGAAATCATACCTCTCAGTTCATCATTCTTCTTGCGAAGATTGTCGCGATCCAGCGAAACATTCTGAAGCTTTTGATTTTCTAGACGAAGAGCATTACACTCTAAAGTCATCATTTGGAGATTTTTATTCAAGGTTTCAACCTCTTTTTCCAAAGCTGTTTGCGAAGCAGCTCTGTCAGGGCCAATATACTTACTCAGAATTTCGCAAACACCAAATTTGACAGGATCAATGGGAGACTTCTTAACATCATCCAGAACCTCAGACAAAACTTTGAAAGCAATATCTATTCCTTCCACAGTTTCTTTCGAAAAAGGAAGAGGCTCAAGTAGAGAACTGGCAATGATAGAAGGTTGGGAAACATTATCAATAGGAGGAGAAGAAGTTTCCTTCACAGAAGGGTTAATAAGGGGGGTTTCAATCATTGAAAGGTCAGTTGAAGGGATGAAATCTGAGGCAACCTTTTCGCGAATTGGAGAATGGTTTAACTTGATAAGATGTCGCATGAGATTTTGAAGGGATAAGTAAGTGAAAGGGAACAGAGGTTTCAACGGTTTTGAGGTGGCGAGATTTCTTGAGAGGTTTGTTGGCATCCTTATCACCCTGCGAATCACAATCCAAATAAGAAACAAAGGCAACAATATTATTATTAGAAAATAATAATGTTTCTTACTACCTTATGATCCGTAGACTTTCTTTTGTTTACAACAACCTTATGCTGCGATTTGGGAATGTTAGGGTTCTGAACCGTAAATTTGGTATTAGAGGCGTTTTTGCTGAAATAACAACAGTATGGGAATCACATAAATAACATCAAATAAGGCAGTAAACAAGATCAATTTCAGCAAAACCCATAAAAAAGAAAAAAAAAACTAACCTCGGTGAATCCATGGAAAACACCAGCAGGAAGATTAATTCTTAAAAATTAAAAAGGAAGAAAATTACGAACAGTGAAGATCTACAGAGGGAACAGTATGGAATGGATGAAGAATTAAGAAGATTGAAGAAGGAAGATAGAAGAAAAATTACAGCAGAGGAATTTACGGAGAAAATGATGAAGTTGCAGAGAAGATGAAAAAGAGAGTAAAAAAGAAGAAAAAGGAGAGTAAGAAGAGTATATATAGAGGAGATTTTCGAGAAGATAAACACAACTAATGCGAAAAGACGTGAGCGGTTGAAAAGCAGCAGTTACAGAAGACGTGTAAAGAAACAGGTGGGAGAAAGGATATGTGTGATAAATGCAGAATATGAACTGATGGATATCTGCGGCATTTCTCACATCATTCTCTACTTCGCATAGAAGATATGAGAAGAGGCAAGATGTAGGATCAGAATCTCGCAGCAATAATGCCTCATCGAAATTATTAACAACACAATACGACAGTGTCGCAGAACAACTTCAGAAACGACATCAGCCAAATCATGAGAAAAGTGTGACAGTCCTACGAAAATAAGGAAGTTTGCGAGATTGATATTTATAAGATTGCGATAATGTCGCAAGTCGTATCCGAAAATAAAGGACAGATTAGTTGTCATCCACTAGGTAATTCCCTATAAATAGTCATTTAGTTGTAAAGGAAAGGGAGAGATCTTTTTAGAGAGAGGAATAAAAAACAATTAGGAGAGAGAAAATCAAGAGTGGTTGTTGTTCTTAATCCCTTTATCTTTTCTTGTAATATTGTTCAAACATTCATCAATAAAATTAAGATTGTTAATCCAAAAATGAGTTGAATGTTAATGAAATATTGTGAGGGGTGTAGTGTAGGATTTCCTGCAACTACACAATGCACTAACAGATTTATACACTAATGTGCGAACACATTATATATTCTTATATCCATAGTTGGTTACGTAATCTCAACTCTACATTTGAATCATTGAAACATTCTTCAATAATGTTATAACCGTCGCTATTCACAACTATCATCATCAAAGCTATTTTCAAGATTGAAACGTCATCATGACTTTCGTCACGGGTTAAGATGAAAAGTGGTTAAAGCGAAAGCTTACCAACACATAAAGATAGGCGTGTAAACTCGGCTCGAAATAACAAATGTGTATGTATGAAAACTATCATACTTATGCGACTTTATCTCAAGAGTAGATAGACTTTTGAGTGATAGATAATTTCAAGTCTCCACATATCTTTTAGTTGGATGAAGTTCCACTGGTTCCTTGAGTAGTTCTTCGTCTTCGTAAGATGATCGCCATGGAGTATGGAGCTCAACTACACTAAACTGTCCTAAACCGAGACTTTGCTATAAGTAGTCTAGAAATCAAGACATATAGTTTTGACAACTAAACTTGACAAACATGCTTGAGATAGCAACGCATGCAAGTTCAACCGAGCAATGCTCTAACAATTGTTATTTCTAGTTCAGATCCAAATAATTTTAATAATTATTCACCTATTCAAAAGGACGAGTATTTGACTAGAGATACCCATCATTTTAGATGATGTAGTATTTCCTTTTGATTACAAAGTAGATAATGGTTTAAAAGAACGAGTTTATTCCGAGGATACTATTTTAGAGTCTAGAGCTTTAGAAACAATAGTCTTAGACGAAGAAGATGAACTCGTGGAGCTTTTAGATATGAGTGAGGATGCATCACCTGAGTATAACCTAGAAGAAGCAATTGACTATCTTTCAGGATTCTGACGATCTAGAAATTAGGGAAATTGTAACTAGTCTATCTAGAGACACCGAAAACTCTAAGTTTAGGGGTGATTATCATTCTAATAAAAAAATTTATAGTTGTTGTAGAAAAAAGGTTCGTTGAGACTTGCGAAGGTTCAATTTTTAAATTAATTTTCTAAGGCTTAAAAGAAAGAAAAGTTATTCAATGCAAATTGATTTCAAGGTTTAAGAATATACCAAGGATCCGGATTCCACTATTCCTTCTAGTTGGTTGGTTTGCAATTGTTGATGGTGGTTTATAGCTTAGGGAGAAAACTGTAAAAGTATGTCTACCTAACCCGCATCCGAAGTAGTAGACCTTGATATGTCTGTATTCCGCAAGGAATTTGAAGAATATATCAAAATCTGATGAGTGACTATTCCTCTTTCATATTGAGTTGAAACTCAAGCTCCTAGATGAATTGTTCACTAGTATAGAGCCTAATGAGTATTTAAGCTCCTAGCTGCGTTATTCATTAATGTCGGATCCTGCTGAGTATCTATCCTATGCTATGTTCGCCGGCTGAACTCATAATATTGACATGATATGACAATTAATGTTCACTCTCAACTGGGTAGCATGAATTTCCCGAAGTGTCAGCATTAAGATGTGCATGAAGATACTCAATCAGAGGCGTGCAAACTGCGCTGCTCCCCGAGACAAAAATTAGTGATTTTGTACCAACGTGCAAAATTTTCCAAAGACTGATTAATTTGGTGTCGGACCACAAAGTTCAATTTTTCTAACCTAATTTTATCAATTTACGAAATTTAGGTTTTTGCGGTATGCGCAATATCTCGATCCTTATTGGTCGAAACTAAACCTAGGCAAACTAGAAAATTGGTCTATCATGGAATTAGTAGTACCAGAATCCTACTAAAAGTTGGAAATAAGAAATAAAGGGAAAGGCAGCAGCCAAAGCGGCGCGGCCGCGCCACCGTGCCACTTGGCCGACCGGTTTACCCTAGCTTGCATCGCCTATCACCGACCGACCATACCCCATATTGCTGTCTGCCGGCCCCTCTTTCCCATCGGCCAATCAAATTGCTTCAAATCCACAACCTACACTTTTAATTAAAGGTGTAAGTTGGCTGGCCGACACGTTTAGTTTCTTAAGAAATTGAATCTCGACTGTCCATGTCAGTCTTAAAACGATCACGGGCGTACGAATTAGATGACCAATTTATCAAGCTTAGCCTTCTCCGGGCGCGACCAAACAAGCTTCACGATGATCACCGGCAGACCCACTTTTATTCCATCCAACCGAAAATCTTGTAGCATGTAGGTATCATCCATGATCGCTAGCCAAAGTAGGGCTAGTCACGTGGTTGAAAAAGGTGTTTAACGAGTTAAGACCGGCCATGGAATTCTTAAATCCATCGTGGTCGTCCAACTTAGCCAGCCTAATTGGATGGCTTAGATTTTATATATTTTAGGCGACCAATGAAGTGCTGATATGCTCACCGGTAACTCGCCTTATCCTTGGCCAATCGCGTTGCTCACAACCTGCTAACAACATCTTAAATCGATCACCCAAAGTAATTTGGTCACACGGCTTTAAAAGTCTTGAATTCGACGAACGACAACACGTGGCTGTCGCAAAACGATCTCGGCCGTCCAACTTGGCCAGCCAAATTGACCGGCCTAGATCTAATTATGGGCGACCAATAAGGTTCATCGTGATCATCGGCCGCTCCTCTTCCATTAGGACCGATCGATTTATCCTCAACCTACCCAAACGAATCCTGACAGCTTCTCAAAGATGGTCGGTCGCGCTCCTTTTAAGACCGTGAATTTCGAGTTTACAAATAATTTAATTATTTAACTTAAGAGCATTTCATGCTATTTTTTGCGGAAAGTCTCACGACTTGACTTGTCACATATGATTTCCTGCCGTCTAGCTTGCACGTGATTAGTCTAAATAGTTAGGTATTGGAAACAAGACCCACTCATCTATTACCATGTAGGACTTGTTCTGTTCCTCATGTAACTTGCTAAATATTTTGTACAAAATACTCGAGACATCAAACATGTCACAAACTGGGGGATGTTCACCAGGGCATTGGTCTGGCGGTTTACAGCGTGCGGCGTGCAACACGCCCATTATGAGAAAGTGTCAGGAAATGCGCACAATTAGTAGCAATAGAGAAGTAGTGGGTGTAACACCGACCAGTCTTCCCCTCATAGTAGGGATGTGGTTTTCATTACTTTACATGATCCCCACTTCTCCATTACTCAAATACTTCCACTTCCTATGAGATCAGGGTGTGTTCGACTATGACTTGTATAAATAGAGTTTCAATTTATTTCAACCGACAACAAGGTTACCAACATAAGTGCTCAGAAACCATCCAGAACTTACAGCTTACACTCTGCAAGCGGGTTCCACATTCTGATACAAGTCATAAACAACTACACCTTACAGAGACTATCACTCTCATCTCAACATCTTCTCTGCTTCCCTCCCTAAGATCAACCCTTCTCCTTCCTTTGTGACCGAATTGAGTCTGGAATAACCATTTCTTGGTTTAGGACAGAATCTTACAGATTGATCTCTCGAATATAAAGTACTCCTGTGCAGTACATTTGTTTAGGGTTTGAATTCGTTTCTCATCAACACACCCAATTTACCATTTTCAGCAGAGTCAGTGTTTACCAAGATGCGTGATGCATCCAGAGTTGCAGCTAGGAAAAGAAATGTGTCGAACAAGGTTTGGACATGGCCAAAGATGTGAGATTAACATCAAGAGGTGCCAAAGGAGTTTGGTACATATCCTGTATTCATGTGGCATGCAGGGATGCAAGCAAGACTTGCATAAGCACACTAGCATCATTGGTGAATGATGCACAACGATGATGGTCGTACTTTGCCTGGTGAAAGCTATCATGGCGCGACAAGGCTTGAGACATGCGCCAGACACATGACTTTGACGGTTATAAGTTGGTTACACGGAAATAATGTTTGCTTTATGCAATTCTAAGGCTAGGATCTACCTGTTTGGCTTTAAGAAAGGAGTTAGGCAAGTTGACATGGTTGGCCAACTGCCTTGTGTAAAGTAAATATGTAACTTCTAGTAAGCTACTTGTGCATTGCTTTTGTGAGGCTATGAAATCCTGATCTTGTGATGGTTGGGTGTCCGGAACAAGAAGAGTTTGTGTAACCCTAAGTGTGCAGTAATAATAAGGCTTCGGCCAAGATTAAAGCTATGTTATGTTGGTGCATTTACCCCTTTGTTTGGCTTATTGTTTAATGCATCAAGCAGAGTGTGTGTGATGGTTTATTGGTTTGAATTGATTGTGAGTAGAAACTCTATTTAGTATGGGTTGAATAGAGTTTTATCCAAGAAGTGAAGAAATTTGCTAAGGGAGAATTGACTGAGATTGTATTGTGGAGCATAGTGCCATTGCCAAAACTGGTTTTTACATTTGGATAAATTCAACCTATGACACAACCCACAACACAAGCCCATAGTAAGGAAGGAAATGATACGAATCATACGAGTCGCGTAAGCGGAAGCGAAGAGTCGAAGACTATTAAAAAAAATTGTTTGACCTCAGGGAGATGACTGAATTTCTATGCTCCGTCCCTGATCCTACCGACTATTGAGACCTGCACGTCATGTTTAAGAAGCACAAGCCATTTCTACAATCAGAAAACTAGACGACCTATTATTCCCAAGTAAGACATTTTATTTTTCAAAATAGAAAAACATTTTATTGGCTTAGCTGTACGCCAAAACCAAAATGAACTTGAAAACTGTATTTGGCTTAGCCTTATGCCAACTGAATTGCACTTGTAATTGTATTGGCTTAGAATAAAGCCATACAAGCAGCATTACATATGCTCTTACGCCACCTGCTTTTTCTCCTTATTGATATCCCCATTGTCTTGCTCGGATTAAACATTATGCTCGTATTCTAATGAGACCAAGAACTTTAGGACATATAATGATATCGAATGAGAACCATATGTCTCCTACCAGAGACTACTTTATGAGCATACACACCTTACAAAGTAAGGAAGCGAATATGACGATAAATCCATAAACATCATATTCACTTTGAATTTCAGATGTTACCGCAACATACATAACAAACCACGCCTATTATCACTTTATTCAACTATTACACGAACCAAGTAAATAGCATGTCAATAAGCAAAACATGATGATAAATCCATAAACATCACACTTCCACTGAAATTCAGATTAACACAAGGGAAACAAACATGATAATAAAATCATAAACATCACTCCCACTGAATTTCAGATTCAACCACAACACACATGCTTATTATCACTTTATTTAGCTATGCAAAAAAACCATATAGATGGCATACCAATAAGAAAGAAACATAACATCTTAAACTCAAAACAAGACCCCGTATCATCACAAATTACCTTTGGGCAGAAATGCGACATACAATGAGTCTTAATAAGTTTAAGACAAATTCTCATATGAAAAGCTCCAACTCATATGAGAATGGATTCACATCATATTTCATAAACACAAAACACCTTTGGGCAAGATTCGTATTTACAATTTCCGAATGAATAAAAAAAAACCACCACAACCACATGTATTCTCATTAAAATACTTCCACATACTCTTAAAGCATCACTTTGGCAACACTTAGTCGAGTAATAGAAGCTACAAACTATTACAAGTTACAATTTTTTAAAACAGAAAAAACATTCAGACTTTACACTTACAACAAAACCTCCATGTTGAGAAGTTCATATCTACTGCAGATGTGAACATACCTTGATTGTGATACACAAATCTGTTACAACTGCTCCAATACTTGCTATACTGATTTTACAACCCCACAACATCAAGTATGAAGAACCGAATCACCACATATGAGAATAACTACAACCTTAGAAGGAAAACAATCCAAAACCCTAACCTTATAATCACCCTAGCTGCTGAATATGTAATAACTAGGTGAAATAGAAGTTGAATGTTGGAATTTTAGCTCCATTAACCCTGCAATTAAGACCTGAACATTGTGGAAAACAACCTTATGTTGAAACTAGACCTTGAACCTAGTATTAGCATACTCAACAACACAAGAAACCAGCACCATACATAGCACTACAGTACATATGATTCATACTTAAAACAGACCGAGTACAAGGAAATAGAAACACATACAAGACACTTAACATTTTCATGAATTATTATCAACTTCTATTTCCTCACATTACTTCATGATGGATGAAAACAGATTTGCTTTTAAGGAAAACTTGTGAGGCTAGAAGAGAGTCCTAGTCATGCTTGCCACATGTCACTCCAACCTTTCCATCATGAGTTGGATGACACCTCATGGCTACATTGGACAGCTCATATGACATGTCAATCTAAAAGACATGTCATGCTTAGACTCAACCTTATCTAGCATTAACCTTAAACTAGTCTTTAATGAATGATTACTACGATAAAGATGCCTTAATGAGGATTAAGACTAATCCGACTTAACATAATATAAACAAGATTAGTTTAACCAAATGGAGATTTGTTGAGCAAAGCACATAAATGCTAACATCTTATGTGAAGTTATTCCTTCTACCCAGTGTTGGAGATTTTCCTCTTCTTGAGTTCGTTTTCTCAGTACTCGTCTCCTGAATCAAGGTTGCTGGGATTTGTGGTCTTCAGGTTTGATTTTCCCCTCTCTTTATGATGCAAGCAGCTACCGTTTAGTTTAATTTTGTCTAATTTGAACTGAAATTCCTTGTTTATGGGGATTTTAGGTTGTATTTATGGTAGTGAGTGGCTAGTGTGAGAATTGGGGTTTCCTTATATAACTATATATTATGAGATTCAAATCTAATGTCAAGAATAGAAGTCGAGATCACAATTAGTTGTTAGTTATTGCTGATACGCTCCGAATCATTTCTAAATTAGTCATTTGTCGCAGCTTTGTATTGCACATTATGTACTTTATCTTTTCCCTATGTTTGTTAATGTCTTGAAAGAGAGTTGTTTCTATTGTGGACTTTATATAATGTTATGACTAGTCATACAATTGTAAGGTGCTTATGCCAATCTATGTATTAATTGTTTCTCAGGGCTACTTAAGATTCCAAATAGGGGGACACTTGTGGTTCTGGAACCAAGTTTCTTGGTTTTTTACTACATTTTCTCGTTATTAGTTTCTTCCTGAAATTTCACTTGGTTGAGATGTTCTCTGTTCGATTAGCTTTGTAGTTGCACCTCTATGGTCTATTGTGTACAACTACAAGTTCATTTTAACCACTATGAATACTTTGTTACGTTTCTTAACTGACATAATACATTATTCTTGTAGGGGAAATCTGAAGGTAGGGGAGCAGGCGGCTGAGGAGTCAAAAGGTACAATATGTGGAGTCTTTGCTTACTCAGATGTTTTCTTCATTGCTGCCATAGTGTAAGCATCAGGAGGTGGAACGTTTTCTGAGTCTGCTCCAGTTGTCACTCAACTTCTAAAGGACGCTGGTTATTTTACTGTAGGCATAGCAACTTATATTCATTCAGTTTTGAAGGTTGAAGAAGGTATGTGTTCCTTTAAACTGCATCACTTTTGTCGTTCTCATGCCAATAGATAAATAAATATAGGCACATTTCATATGTTTTAGTTACAAAGCACGCTAAACACTGGAGAGGAGCAAGGGCCAAAATTGCGGATACGCTTATCTTGTTCTCTGTATTGTAACATGTATCAGCTTGCTGCTGTTCTGGTCTATAACATGTATAGACCTACCTAAGCATGCCCTTAACGGTGGATATGATTATGCCTTTCTCTAGTAGTGTAACATTTATCAACGTCAACATTTGCAAATATTCATGGTATACCAAGCTGGACCTGATGGTGGATAAGTCTATCCTGTTCTTTATAGTGGGACATGTAACTGCCACTGTTCTGGTCTATACCGTGTATACTATACCATATTTTGCATGCTCAGGAAACTATTGAAAAACTACACTTTCTGTGGACACTTTAGTTCTTATACCCAGTGACTAGTTGCTCGATGTAGCTCCTGCACGAACACCTCTTCAAGAAGCTTTCCTTTTGGCTGATGATGTACTTTCCCAAGCTGTTCAAGGAATCTCAGATTTATAACTATGAGCACCCACTTCACAAACTGTGTATCTCATAACCTCGTATTTGTTCATTTTATAATTAACGTAGTTTTATTTTTCGTGTCTTGATCCAGATTCCAGGCTTACTGAATGTGGATTTTGTCGATGTAAAAGTTATAATGAAAGAGATGGGAACAAAAATGCTTGGTGTTGGGGTTTCCATCGGCAAGAACCGATTTGAAGAGGCAGCACTACAACCTACAGTCAATGTCAGATCCATTGATGGATAGATCAATTGAGCAGGCAACTGGGTGTGGCTTTTAATATTTTTGTTGAAAACTAGTCATAAAAACCCAAGGTGACCAAACTTGTGGTACAAAAACCCCACTCAAATGTTGGGATCCATTAAAACTCCATCGTAAATAAAATTGATACAAAAACCCCAAATTTTTAAAAATTGATACAAAAACCTCAAATTTAAATGTTGGTTTCATCCAATTTTATTTTGGTTTCATCATAAAATTTGATGAATCCAAAATAAAATTTGATGAAACCAACATTTAAAATTGGGATTTTTGTGTTAATTTTGTTTTGATGGGGTTTTTGTGTTACTTTTGTTTTGATGGGGTTTTTGTGTTACTTTTGTTTTGATGGGTTTTTTGTGGAAAGATGGTGACACCTCTGGAGTTATAACTTGTTTGAAAGGACCGGACTTTGCAAGAGGTGAACAGAGTGTCACATGTATTTTATTACCCTATCTGAATATCAAGTATAACATAGCTACTCTATACTGTTATTCTTATTAATTGTACAAGGTAGTTGTAATGCTTTTGAAAGCTGTTCCAAACTCGAGCTGGGTTTTCACTCTTTCTCAGTTTTTTAGGTGCAGTCAAAACCAGCCACATGCTGTTGGCTAATTGTGCTCATATTTTTTTTTTACTGGTTGCACAAATACTGGTATGGGTGTCTGGTACCAATATGCTTTTGAGAATTGGACACGACTTTTCAGAAAATATCTTTACTTTTTGCGTACAAATATGATGTTGGTGTTGGTTTCGGTACCCGACATGATAAATGTACGTATGACATGGGTACGCGCATGCCCTACAAGTATCGGTGCAACCCAGCTTTTTTGTTAGTACTGGAGATTATAACCAGCTTGAAATCTTTGGGCCTGTAATTGATGATAGATAACAGGTATGGTGCATGTAAACATGATTGCCTCTAGGTTTTCCCGATCATTCCAGAAATCAGTTTTCTTGGATCCCAAATCATCTAAGAGGGACTGTGTAGCCTAAATTTTTTGGGCGTTTTCCCATTAGGCGGCCTGGGCCTGGGCGCCGCCTTGCGTCTAATGAGTAAGAACAGTAAATAACATTTTTTTTTGGCTAAATCAAAGAGTAAAAAGTAAAACAGTAACAAAAGAGAGAATTTTGTGAAAAAATCCTTCGAATCTTGATTCTTTTTCTTCTTAATCTTCTCCTACTTGTTTATACATTTACGTAAATTTTATGACTCCTGGGTTTAGTTAAAATGAAAAGAAATATGTCTTGTAAAGACGACTATAAAATCATAAAATATTATATATATATTTCGGCTTTATGTGTATATTTATATATTCGACTACTCCCCGGCTAATCCCCGAGTAGTCCTTCTAGGCGCCAGTCCCCACCCACCCGCCTAACGACTTTTGCTACATAGGCGGGAATAAGAAATTGCCATAAAGGAATCTCCACTTCCTGTTCCTGCAGCAGCAGATAACGGTCCTCAATGGAGGGTTGTTCACTGTACAGCTGTGTGTTCCTTTAAAGTGGATCCGGAATACTTTCAGTTAACTTTTGTCATTCTCGTGCCAAGAAATAGATAAATGTGTTTTCACTTCATCTTTAGTTCGATATATGATGATTTTAGTTAAAATGCACGCTAAGCACAAGCGAGCATAGCTTGACATTGAATGTTAACAACTATTCCTAAAGCAGGGCCTAAATGGTGGATCTGTTTATCCAGTTCTCTATAGTGCCACTGTATTGGCTTGCCCCTTTTCTGGTCTATTACATGTACAGACTTATCCAAATAGGGCTTACATGGTGGATAAGTTTATCCTGTTCTCTTAGAGTGTAACATGTATCAACTTGAGTATTCGCAAATATTCATTGAATACAAAGCTGGACCTATTTGATGAACTGGTTTATCCTGTTCTCCAATAGTGTAACATGTATCAACTTGAATGTTTGCAAATATTCACGGAATACAAAATTACAAACCTGGTTTATCCTGTTCTATATAGTGGGATATGTATCTGCCACTATTCTGGTATATACTATTTGTGTTTTAGGTTTTAAATGCAACAATCTCTTGCAGGATCTGGAAGCTGTCAAAAAAACTATCAGCTTCTGTGGACACTCTAATTCTTACTGCAGTCAAGTGTGGAGAAGCAAATCCAAATAGGGGGACAATTGACTCATGATTGAGGTAAAAAGTTACTTGGTTTAATACAACATTTTTTAGTTATTAGATTCTTCCGGAAAAGTCACTTGGTTAAGACTTTAGAAGTTCTCTGCTGAAGTCGCTTGGTAGCTATACCTCTATAGTATTAAACCACTATGAAGCAAATACAACTATCAGATTTATTGAACCACTGTGAACGTTATGTTACGTCTCGTAACTGACTGATATTTTGTGCCGGAATACAGGTACTGGGGGGAATCCGGAGATAGGAGAGCAGGTGGCGAGGAGTGAAAAGGTGCAATATGTCAAGTCCTTGTTGACTCGGATGTTGTTTTTGTTGCTTCCGGTGCTGGGTTTGCTCTAGTTTTAGCAGCTCGATTCCCTAAGTATGATGTTTACTTAACCGTAGGTGTGGTAACTTATCCATTCAGTTTTGGAGATCGAAGAAAGGCTATACAACATACAGGTATGTGTTCCTTTAAACTATTTCTGAAATACCTTTCATTCTTTTTCCTCGTTCCTATGCCAGTAAATAATTAAACATACACCCACTTCAACTTTAGTTCATAGTATGTTTTTAGTTACTTAGCACACTAAGCACAAGCGAGAATAACTTGGCCACGAATATTAGCAACTATTCCTAGAGTAGTAGGGTCTTAATGGTGGATAAGTATATCTTGTTATATATAGTGTGACAGTTATCAGCTTGCCAAGCTGTTTAAGGAATCTTATATTTATAACTGTGAGCATCAACTTCACAATCCGTGTATCTCATAACCTCGTCTTTGTTCCTTTTATAGTTAATGTTGTTTTATTTTCACGTCTTGATCCAGATTCCATGCTTACTGATGAAAACACGGGAACATCATGCTTGGTACTAGGGTTTCCATTGGCGCGAACCTAGCTGAAGAGGCAGCACTACATCCTACAGGAAACGTCATCTCCATTGATTGATTAATTGAGCAGGCAACTGGTGTGGTTTTTAATATGTTTGATTGAAAGGACCGGACTTTGCAAGAGGGGGGATCAGAGCGTCACAGGTATTTTATTACCTTATCTTAGTATCAAGTTTAACATAGCTACTCTACACAGTTATTCTGATTAATTGTACAACGTAGTTGTAACGCTTTAGAAAGCTGCTCAAAAAGTCGAGATGGGTTTTCACTCTTCTCAGTTTTTAGGTGCAGTCAAAACAAGCCACATGGTGTTCGCTAATTCTGATCATACTTTTTTGCTGGGTTGCACAAATACTGGTATGGGTGTGCGATGCCAATATGCTTTTGAGAATCGGATATGCCTTTTCAAAAAATATCTTACTTTTGCCTTCAAATATGATGTTGGTGTTGGTATAGGTAGCCGGCATGATACATATCTGACATGGGTACGGACATGCTCTACAAGTATCGGCGCAACCCAGCTGTTTTGTTAGTAACCAGCTTAGCAGACCCAACTGTGGACATAATCTTTGGGTCTGTAATTGATGACAGTTACACAGGCGAGGTGCATGTAAACATGATTGCCTCTAGGTTTTGCGGAACATTCCAGAAATCAGTTTTCTTGGATCCCAAATCATAGCAGGAATCTGTGTAGCCGCCTAAATTATTTTTTGATCATTTTCCCATTAGGCGGAAAAGCGCCTGCACAGCGCTTTTGGGCGCTTTTCTCATTAGGCGTCCTGGGCCTGGGCTCCGCCTTAGGTCTAATGAGAAATAGATAAATCTATGTTCACTTCAACTTTTTTAGTTCATATGATTTTAGTTACAATGCATGCTAAGGACAAGTGGCCGTAGCTTTGCAATGAATGTTAGCAACTATTCCTAAAACATGCCCTAAATTGGTGGATCTGTTTATCCGGTTCTCTATAGTGTTACTGTATCGGCTTGCCCCTTTTCTGGTCGAATAAGTTTATCCTTTTCTCTTATAGGGTAACATGTATGATCTTGAGTATAAATATTCGTCAAATACAAATCTGGACCTATATGGTGAACATGTATCAACTTGAATACAAAATTACAAACCTGGTTTATCCTGTTTTCCGATAGTGCAACATGTATCAACTTGAATGATTGCAAATATTCCTGGAATACAAAATTACAAACCTGGTTTATCCTGTTCTATATTGTGGGACGTGTATTTGCCACTATTCTGGTCTATCCCGTTTATACTTAGGTTTTAAATATAACCCATCTTTTGCAGGATCTGGAAGCTGTCAAAAAGCTACCAGCTTCAGTGGACACTCTAATTCCTATACCCAACAACCGGCCGCTCAATGTAGCTCCTGCACAGACACATCTGCAATAAGCTTTCCCTGGTAGAGTGTAGGTAAATTTAGGGCTTGTCCTTTTATTTCCCTGAGCTTCAAATCTGCAATTTGAAAAATAAGTCGTTAACCATTGCTGATATATGCTCCCTTTGGTTGTAAACTTGAATGTGCTGGTGAAATTGGGCTTTCCCTTGTAGAGTGTAGTTATATTTTGCCTTTCTCCATTTATTTCCCTGAAGTTCAAATCTATTATCAAAATAGAAGTTGCAGCAAATAAATTAAGTTGCTAACCGATGCTGATACATGCTCCCATCTGTTGTAAACCTGAATGCGTTGGTGAAATTAGGTTATATATGAAATTCCGATTCCCTCAAGGAACAAGTTCTTCCATGAGTATTCTTTATATCTATGGTTTGGGTTGTATGTTATGTATATTGCATTTTATATTGCCATGCTAATTTTTGTTTTGAATGTCTGTTTAGGAATGGTCAGGCCTTACTGCAGTCAAGCGTGGAGAAGCAAATCCAAATAGGGAAACACTTGACTCATGGTTGAGGTAAAAAGTTACTTGGCGTAATACAACATTTTCTGGTTATTAGATTCTTCCTCAAGAGTCACTTGGCTGAGACTTTAGAAGTTCTGTTCTAAATTCGCTTTGTACCATAGGTTTTGACTATAACCGATGGTTGTTAATTTTGCGGATGTAAAAGCTACAGTATAATGAGAGAGAGAGACAGCAACCAGAATGCTTGGTGTTGGGAGTTCCAAAACTAGCCAGAGCATTTAAAACACCGAAACCAGAATCACGCAAGAGATTTACATTTTGTTTTTTGTTGTCTTTGCGTCCCATTTGTCGTCAATATTCATACACAATGCAGGCAACAAACGGGGTTCCATCCACTGACTGGATTTTTTTTTTTGATTTTTCAGTCTTTTGTACGTACGCATTCTCTTTCGAGTGATCTCTGTCACACTTTCTCATCAAAAATAAATTAAAATTTTATGGACCCATATTTTACTGCTGGAGCAACCCTTGGTTACAAGTTGCTGCTTTCATAAAAGTTTAGGCAGTTTCATCGAAAGTTAGAAAGTAAGAGGGAGATTCATAGTTCTTCTAATGATGTTTTGACACTTTAGAAAGTAAGATGAAGCACTTTGTGGGAAAACTCGGAGTTTAAAACATGGAACAGTTTTTGATAACAAATTTTCATTATTTGCTCCTTTTATGTACTAAGCTTAAGCAATTCAAATCCGAAGAGAACACAAACCAAAACCCTCCCAAGTCTAACAAAAATGTTAAAATTGGTGGAAGTCTGCTATAATATACTACAAAGGAACCAAAGTTATCATGGCTTGGCAATGGCACAACTCTTTTGTGCCAAGTGAAATTATATTTGTCCACGCTGGTGACTTGCACCTCTTTCGTCTGGATCTGACTCGATCCGAGTCAGATTGTTTTTTTCTTTTTTGAGGTCTGACTCAGGGCTAATTGGGTTATTTTGTACTCGCCACCTTATGTCTTTTTTCTCTTTTTTACTTTCCCCTTCCTCCCTCCCCGCTACTCAGAAGCTATGCTCCTTTTTCTTTTCATTTCGTTCCTCACTCACTGAGCCTTAAGTTTCGATCACAAGTTTGTTATCTCTCAGTGCAAACTCTAGTCGCTTGTTTGGAATTATCAACTGTTTATCATCAAATTAAGAAGAAAAGGAAGGATTTGAAATTAGGGTTTACATGAAGAGGGTTTCATTTGAAAATGAGTTTAATGGAAAGTTTATTCCAGAGGATCAAATTGATTTATTTTATGAAAAGATGAAGGATACTGTTGTGAAAATATGTGCTATTCTAGATCATATTGAAGCAAACGATGAAAATGAAGATGTGGAAATGAACGATCAAGAATATGTGAGCAGCACTCGCCAAGCTCGAAAACAGGCTGCTCAGAACATAGAGGTAGTTAAATCGTCCGTTGGGACTGGAGTTATAATAAAAAAGGGTTACGTCCTCACTGCCGAACATGTGGTGGCTGGTGCTAAAGTTGTTTTTATCCGGAATGTGGAAAAGAACGATTATTATCGTTGTAGCATTGTTAAATCTAATGAAAATACAGATTTAGCATTACTCGAGATTGAAAAAAAGAAAGTAAAATTTCTTACAAGACGCGTGGAATTGACTCCTAGGAATGATACAATGGTAGGTTCTCAAGCTCTACATATAGGGCACCCAAATGATTATGATTATTCATTTTTAAGAGGGGATGTTGCACATCCACGTAGACGTTGTGAGGGTAACATGGCTGCAGAATTCCAACTCAACAATCTTCATGGAGCTGAAGGTTCATCGGGCGGACCTATTTTTGATGCTGGTGGCTTGCTTATTGGCATACTTTTGTCGGCACAGAGTCATACAGGATTAACGAATTGTGCCCATATGGATGTTGTAAAAGATTTTTTAGAAGAATGCTTCCCTGGACAGGTACGTCATTCATTTTCAATTTGGACGCTTCAATGTAGCTATTTATTTACATAGCTTAAGTTTGTTGAACCCAAAATTTTAATGGAGCAATTGCTAAAAGAAATTTTCATTACTCAACGAATAATGTAGCCAATTATTTGTATATTTAAGCAATGGAAATGAAATATGGTTGGTAAACCTCTTAATATTGAACAGTCCCTCCTTAAGGACTGGAATACAATTGTTTTGGTAAACTTAATTGAATAGATATATGGTTCAGTACAAAAGAGACTTAAATTGGCAGCAGTTGTCTAGGGATGAATGAATAGTTGATTATGATATAAACTTTACATACTTCCATCAATGTGCCTCTTAAAGAAGAAGATATAATACAGTCAGTTCTCTAAGAGACTCGACTGGTCTCTGGATTGATACTATTGATGGTTCGCATAATCTGATCTCAAATCATTTTATGAATGTTGGTACTTCTTCTAATGCTTGTCATCTTTATACATTTTGCACGTTGTGTATAGAAGGCATGTTAATCTGAAGACATTACTCCATTTTTGTGTTGGTTTACATTCAGAAGTTTCCTTTTGCTTATCCTTTCTCTTTGTCTGCATTTTTATTTAAATGTAGTTAGTCTGTGATGATACAGACTTTACTTTAATAAATTTTCGATGTTGATCTTGCTTGTATTAGTAGTATGTACAAGGATTAGTAGAATTGCAGTATTTGTTGTTGGGTTTTAGTCAGTGAAGAGTAGGGTCATTACAGTTGATAATATCTGATATTATACTGTTTCAGAAATCGAAGAAATCAAAGAGTAGAGCTATTGATGATGACAATGACGATGATGAAAAGGTAAATTTCTTTAACACCAATTCCTAATAACATCATGATTGTTAAATTAGATAACTGTAAAAGTTTTTTTTGATATAACTTGTAGTCTGAATGATAACGTAGGCTGCATTCAAGAGTGACGATCTTGCTTGTGTTTGTAGTATATACAGTGAGTACCAGAAATTGCAGTATTTGTTGTTGGGTTTTGGTCTGTGGAAAATAGCGTCGTTCTGATTGATAGTAAATGATTTTATAATGTTTCAGGAACCAAAATACTCAGTTAAAGTTAGTGGTTTTGATGGCAAGGATGTGGAGGATGAATACAGCAACGAAGAAGAAGAAAACAGCAACGACGAGGAAGAGGACGAAGACGAAGAAAAAGAAGATGGCGATCTGGTGAATTTCCATCGAATATAATTTTCAATTTGATTATAATATTCATGTCAGTTTCCATTCTGACTTTATTTTCTTATTTGCAGGTTTTATTTAAGTTGGCTAAATTGTTTGGTAAATGTGGGAAAATTTTGAGGATATTCTTCCCCTTGGATAAAACAACTAAAAAGCGAAAAGGGTTCGTACTTCTTCACTATTAGGGATTGATCTTAGTCCAGTTAACTTGGATTTTCTGTTTAATTACTTCTTTGAGTATAGTGTCAATGATAAGTGCTCAGATCTACCTTTCCTATGATGCTGAGTCAACAACCCTATGCCCTTTTCAGTTTCTGATTTTAGAAGAAGTTGCTGATATTTTTGATGAACACAGGTATGCGCTCATTGAATTTAAGGACGAAGCAGGTGTCAACAAAGCGTTACTGAAAGATGAAACAACATTCTTCCAGAAAATATATAAAGTGAAAACTGTATGATGCAAGCATGGTCAATGAATTTGTATTTCGGTATCAACTTTTATGGAAAACAATTTGTTTGAAAGTTTCTGTAGACATTTGCTTATTTCTCCATCTCCAATTTCTGTATCTTTTTAAATTTCATTTTGAAGGTTTAAATGGTATTTTGTGTCTTTAGTTCTGTTCTGCTCCAATTGTCCTCTTAAATAGCTCTCCTTGGTTCATGCAGATTGTGGTCTTCATTATTAAATTTGTTGGGGTTAGGTTGTATGAGACAATAAGTAGTGTTTTTAACAGTCAAAGACTCTACATGGCAAACACATGCACACATTTTCCTTTACGCGCTGCATGCTTTAATAACAAATTTGTTAAAGAGTTTTAATTTTTTTTCTTAATGATTTTCATCCTCTTCTGTTCTTTAATGAGTCAGCATGTTGAGAGCCCTTCTTATGCTAACACCCGAATCCTGTTGGTGGCAACTTGCTTTTCTCGGCAAGAGTTGGTTCGAGGTTCTAGAACATGTGAACTCCTTTGCATTCCCAACCAAGGTACTTTGTGTAAGAAGTGAATCTGACAGACACTGCAATTTCTCGTCTCAATTGTTTGGGCAGGATATAGATTCACTTCATGAAAAGTGGCGATAATGGCATGGGAAGCAATGATGGTCATGGTGCTAGGGGTTTTGAGCTCAATTATGATCCAGATTCTTCAATCAGACCTGCGCAGGTATGTTTTTAATTGCGTACCTGTGCTATCAGCTATTATTGTTAACTATTTTTATTTGTCTCAACTTCTTCCTTGGATACTTTGGAGTTCTTCCTATATTTCTTCACCAAGTTGGGCGAGCAAATGATGGAAGGCCCAGTTGGATTCCTCTAAGAGCTTCAAATTTGGTATAGAAGAGCGACTGCTATTTCCATTTGGAAAAGTGGCTGACCAAGAAAAAGTTGCTATGTCCAAGAAGCCACTGAGAATTAGTGTCAGACATATATGCTTGGAGAAAAACAAGATATGGGTATTGGTGTCTTACTTAGTGCCTAATCTAATATTATCTGTTTTACAGTTACCGGATCTGAGACTATAGAATCAATTTTGTCAGTTGAAGAGAGTATTGTCCCACAGCTTATCACTATGGGGTTTAACTATCATCAGGCGGCTGTTAACACTCAAATGCGGCGGGGGCAATGGATTGGTTGCTCTCTCACATGGATGGCCCAGGTACTATGAGCCTGATTAACTTTATATTATTTCATCAGTTGTGCATTTTTAGCTTTCACATATAGATCGACGATCCTATCTCCGAGGGAACCTTATTACCATTACCTGTCAATAATTGATCGTGGTTTCATTTGGTTTTCAAGAAAATATTGCTATATATAAAAGTGTTACAGACTTACCGGCATAATTAAGATTCTTTGTCCGTTCTAGTTTCTCTGTTTACTGTCGCTGTCATTTTAGCGTGAAATTTCTTTTGTTAGTGTTTCCATGTGGTAACTAGTTTGCTGGTATGGAGATTACTGAGAGGATGGAGATTATAAAGAAACAAATTGGATATTAAGCCATCCTAGCTAGTGCCTCTGCTCTATCTGAAATGGATGCTACATCAGGTGGTGCTGTGTAGAGTGTTCTACGGGGTTTACCTGATGTAGGAGGAAGATGGTATCTTTCGCTTTTTCTTATATTTAACTAGTCAACAGTAGAGTCCTGTTATGTTAATAGGAGGGAAAGAACCGGTTGGAGGAGGGAAGCACTGTGAGGAAGGAATTAAAAATTACGGGGAGGGATTGACCTATTTACGGTCCGCGAGTTATAACCCCAAAGGCGTCACTATCCATCCACAAAAAACCCATCAAAACAAAAGTAACACAAGAAGCCCAACAAAACAAAGGTAACTCGCGGTTGATGAAACCCCAAAGAATTTGATTTTGATGAAACAATTTTGAAATTTGGGGTTTTTGTTTCAATTTTTAAAATTTTGGGGGTTTTGTATCAATTTTGTTTAAGATGGAGTTTTAATGGATCCCAACATTTGAGTGGGTTTTTGGTACCACAAGTTTGATCACCTTGGGTTTTATGACTAGTTTTGTTTTAAAAAACGATAAAAATATCTATATTATCCTCATCGTAATTATAATGAGTTTACGAACGAAACATAGGGTATCTTCTTTTATTACTCATGTGAAGATTCGGATAGAAACTAGACTAGAAGACGATTAGATGAGTGATTGCTTGATTTTGCATACTGAGAGTTAGTTCATAGCCTTGGTGATGAGAATTGTGCTGCATTGTCATCATCAAACCATTTGCTAGTACAGTTTAAAGGGGAAGGTAGCAGTACACAGTACTTTCAAGACTCGTTTTGACATAATTTCTGAAATGCCTATAAATCACAAATAGTTGTAAGCAAAAGTGATAAACACGTAGATTCTTACCGATCCAGAACAAGACAAGTAAGCATTGGTAATCACAGCAAAAGAAAAAGATAGGCTTGAACCATTAGATTGCTTTTATAGAAGGTTAGGGTTTGTCCAGAATTTGGGTTTGCATCAAAAGTTGTTGAAACTTAACGGTTTTGATTATTTGCTTCTAACTTTTGATGGGCTATAGATTTGCATGTGACGCCAGCACTGTGTGATAACTTAATGTAGGTGCACACACATTACAAGGATTATTTGCATTGCTGCTTTATTTTTCAATGATCTTAGTTTGGATTTCCCTAAATATGTTTGAATAAGGTTTCCCACTTTTAACTGCATTTTAAAATAGGGAAGGCTTGGGGGTTGCTTTGCTTTGGTTTCCTTTGCTTATTCAAAAGAATTCAACATTATGAGTTTTACATATATTCATAACATTAAGGATTCATTAATAATTCATTGCACTATTCTTATAGATGCGTGTCAGTTGTTTGATGAAATACCTAATAGAAGCTATCTTTGTTGTTATCTTCAGCTTTGCTGCGTAGTAGGCTGGCGACAGATCCTGGTCACTGATCAGTTTATATGCTTTCAAACCTATTGTTATCTTTTTGGTGTTTTGTTCTTCGTAATTTCATCGTGTGCGCATCCAAATTTCTTGAACTATGCATCAAATCTACACGGTTCATGATTTTTTCTTTGCATCTTTTTGATCTGTTAAATATGATGTGGTACAAAGGTGCCTTATATACAACTTTCTGTAACAGTACATTTAATCATTGTGCTTTCACTGTTTTCCAGTTTCATGAGGTTTATTTTTAGAATTCTTGCTATATTTTCTTTGCTGATAGGTAATGATTAGGTAGAGCTAATCTTGAGTGGAACGAATTTCTAAAACATTACGAGTACTCACTTAATAAAGACCAACACATACTCTTGATGTCAAGAATGAATTGGAACTCAATAACTTGGATAATTTGGTTGCACTAATTGTTAATCTATTAGAGCTTTAGAGTTAAGAAAATCATGTATAGAATTCATATTATATAGGACTTCCTAAAGTGTAGTGGTACTCGTTCTCTTGGGAAGTTGGGAGTGTGATTTTGTTACTTGTTCTTCACTTTGTGTTGGATCATATTGTTCCCCGCGATCCGGAATTGAGTTGCTCATCTAGAATATATGCGTATGTAAAACGATGTCTCCCATTCTTGACACGTGACAGTTTACAAAGAGGGTAACTGCAAGAAATAGAGATTTCAAAGTGTAGCTTCAGTTGTAGCACTAGAGATTTCAAAGACGGTAGCTGCAAAGAAAGATTTAGAGAACACTGTCTTCTAAAGACAGACATAGACAGGTTCAGTAGTTGATATGAACTATTTGAGATCTTTAAAGAGATTTATTTTTCTTTGGCGTCTTTGTCATGGTAGCCTTCATAAAAAGGGGTAGGTAACGGGTGTTATCATCTTAACTGATTGCTGCAGTGTAACAGTGTAGATCTGCTCAAGTTATAACACCATGCAGTTGGCATACTGATTACTGACGCTCAAGGTACACAGTGAGCATTGCTGATCAGTCGAATGGAATTGGAACCATAGATATGTGATACTCACTTATAGATTGAACTGGAATTGGAACCAGAGATGTGAGTAAAGTATTCATTTCACATGTCGTAGGTAAATACAATCTGGATACTGAGATACATGATTCAAAGACGGACATAGTTGTTGGTAACCATGCTTTAGGATAACACTAACTGAATTGTTTTTCATAAAGGTGGAGAAGGAAGGAGAATCAAGATCTGCTGAAGAAAAATAATTCAGTAAGAAGTCTCCTTACTGAAGCTATGTGGAGTTCGATTTGGATGGGCTACACTTGAATTCAATCTTCGTTCTACGGGCTGTCCCTCTGCCCCATACATTTTATTTTAATGCATGGTATCACTATCAACAAGACTGGTAAGGATGACTCATCCGCATTGAGAGCATGCATGCGGAGTTCAGTTTGGCCGTTGTTAATCAAAACCATTCCTAAAAGACAGTGAGGCAAGGTTCATCCTCTTCTACTTTTAGGTTTACCCCCTGAGTAACTGTGTATGTAATGGGCATACATAACCCCTATATGTAAATTACGCAGGCTATGAGGGACTGCTGTAGCCTGCATCATGGGACTGATGTATCCTTTTCTACTATATCTGTAATTGTATTCCTTAATCACTCTTGTAGAGATGAAAATCTTAAGCTATCAATTCATTTTGGCTTTCAGGTTTGTTTTTTTCCTTTTCTTTTTCTTTGTGTGTTAAACTTTGGTCTTGGGAGAAACACAATCAACCACTAGAGCTAGCACTATGGAGAGGGATATCCCTTCCCTATCCCTCTCCATCCCTCAAAACACCAAACCCCCAAGTACTATTGGCTCCCATTTCCATTGTAGGGAAGGGATACGGAGGATTCCCTACAAGGCTGATCAGATCGGATCACCCTTGTAGGGAAGGGAAATCGCACGGGTACTCGGTACGCATATTATTTTTTTACGCGTACTGAGAACCCGTAAAGCCGTTGATACGCGTAGTAAGTACGCGTAGTTTTTCACACGGCTACTGAGTACGCGTTTGGTTAAATATATTTGTTTGACCTTTTCTCGTTGACACCTCTCTCACACCCGATCCTAACCATCCATCGTTAATAACGGCTCTATTTTCTACACCGTCGGATCCCAACGGCTATTTTTTCAAAATCCTTTATAAATATCACCTTAATTCTCTACTCAAACCACACCAAATCAATTGATTTATTATTTTCTCCTTCTTAATCAATTGATTTCTTGTTTCTCTTCATCTTACTATACGTATTGGTATTTCGATTTATAAAACCACCCAAATTTTTATTTATCTTAGTAGCTTTCAAAATGGTACTTAATTTTGTCGCACAAGAAGAGGTTGATCTTACTACTGCTTTTATTTATGTGAGTATGGACGAAATTGTTGGTTCGGCGCAAAAACCCGCTCTGTTTTGGAAACAAAAATACAACCCTGGTATAGGGGCGGCAAGTTCTAGTAGAGGGGCGGGAAGTGTGGTAGCAATGTCCCTCTAATTGGTTAGGGGGTGTCCTATAGGGGGTATAAATTGACTAGATTACCCTTTTTGCTTTAAATTTGTCCCTTATTTTTAAATTGAAGAGACTGAATTGTCCTCCACCATATTTAAACCTAATTATGAGTAGAGTAAAATCAAAATCAGTTTTTTTTTCTTTCATCTTCTCTACTGTTTCATTGTAACCGTAAGGGAAGCTTCCACCATTAAACTTCATCGATTAATCGGCGATTCCCAACAGTACTAATCGTTGATTAAAGTCTATAATAGAGATGACGAAGAAGAAGAAAGTTGACGAAGATTCAACCGCCTCCAATCAACAAAATCCCTCAACCGGTGAAGAACCCCAATTCCAAACTCCTCAAGTTGAGAAATCAGGATTAATGACTTGTATGAGGTACGTAATCAAAAACCCAGTTAATATTTTGTGTATTCTGTTCAATTCAAGTGTATTCTATATCAAAAATTAGGGTTTTAGGTTCAAAATTTGAATTTGAATTATTGAAATGAGGCTTCTATGGTTGGTATTGTTTCAATTACCAACCGTATCTGAACTATTTGATGCATATACGGTTCGTAATAATTGAAATCATCAAAAATAACGAACCGTATGTTCTAGTGTTTGAGTTTTTGTGCAGATACGGTTGGTACGGGACACCCTATTAAGAATCGTATTCCTTCCTGCATGTTAATTTTTGTCTAATCGGTTCGTAACTGTGAGTTCGTAACCAACCGTATGTGTTGTACAGTACGTAATGTTTGTTGATTATCAACCGTACTTTTGAGTTGTGTGACATATAGAATTTCACTCTACTATAGAAGAAATTATGAACCGTATAATAGTTACGGCTCGTAAGTATCATTAGTCTCCAACCGTATCTCATCCTGATGCTCAAACCACTTTCAAAGTTGTTATAAGGTTGGAGACGAAACCAAAGTGACCAACCGTATGTCATCCTAATGCTCACACCAATTTCAAAGTTGTTATACGGTTGGAGACGAAACCAAAGTTACCAACCGTTTCTTTTACACGGTTTGTAACTTTGAACAATTATGAACCGTATCTTTTATATGGTTGTTCTGGAGATCTCATTACCAACCGTATGTTTTGTTTTTCAATATATTTTGAGTTTCTTTGTTTGTATCTTGTTTGTTCAACCTTTAATAAATCATACAAATGTATTGCTTGTGTAGGAATCCTGATAGGGTTAAGAATAAGAGAGGAAATAACTTAACTCCGATTGATCATACACCCACCCCTCGCTGTGACAAGCATTTAGGGGTAGATCATAGAGGTGACCATGTGAAGAAGAGGAATTAGTTTGAGATTAGGTTAAGAGAACCATCTGTAAGTAACTCTAGGGTTGAATTAGAAGGAGGTGAGCATAATGATCAACAAATTCAAGAAGAGGAAGTAATTTCTCATGAATCCAGTGAAGAGGAGGAAGAAGAAGGAAATAATGAAAAGGGGAGAGGAAGAAAGTGATAAAGATGAGTAAGAGGGAGAAAATGATGAAGAGGGAGTGCAAAACAAGGGAAAATAAATTGTCGTAACTACAACTCTACCTCGAGCCAAACCAGTTAAAGAAAAGAAGCCGAGAAAGGAACCCGCACCAAAAGGGTTGCATATTCCTACAGGAAAAGATTTGATATTGCCACAAAAGAAGAATAGATGTCCCTAGGGCGAGGCACCAGATAAGTCCTCAATCTTATTTGGTTATACCAATTCCTGGGCCGCAAAAGTCTGTGCGACTAGGGTATGTTTCTCTTAACACATTGTTATAATTTATTTCGATTTTTTTTCATTTGTATTTATGTATATTTCATTAATCTTAGTTTAACAAAATATGTTTGTATTTTTTTAAGGACCATGCAAGGGCGAACAAATTTCTCAAGCGTCAAAGGGATGGTTATTGGCCAATAGGTGAAGAATGTGGTGATGTTCGTACTCTAGTGGCAGCTTTAGGATTAGGGCCTGGAATTGAGCATAACCAATCGGAGTATGATAGTTTTATAGTCTCTACCTTCAGGGAACGATTTTGGCCAGAAACCGATACGTTTCTTCTCCCATTTGGAGAGATGACAATAATACCGGACGATGTGAAGCAAATTCTTGACTTGGAAGTTGAAGGAAAATGTTTGTATGAAGATTTCGATAACAACATGTCTTGGACTGATCTTTACATCCTTGTCGAGGAAACACTTGGGTGGGATAAAGACGAGACCGAGATGGAGTTTATGTTGGCTGGTGGTTATGACCCTTCGCAACCAAACAAGGTTAACAAGGTAAAGAAGTTGTTGTTGAATAATTTGAGGATGAAGTTTGGAGGCACCCTCAAAAAGCAAGAGGCAGGTGAGGTGATAGATGAAACAAGAGCTAGGCGTACCTCCACGGCGTATTTTTTATATTCAATTGGGACCGTATTCATGCCCGATAACTCGGGAAATAGGGTGAATGTTCATTACCTACAGTTGTTGAAGGATTTGAACAAGACCAGAGAGTATTCGTGGGGCACCGCCACGCTTGCATATTTACTTGAAATTATAAGAAAGGCCTCGAGGGTTGGAGCTACTGAAATTGGTGGGAATGTTGCGCTTCTAATGTAAGTTCGGTTACATTTTATCACTTTTTATTTTATGATTGCTTGTTATGTTTATCTTCTAATTGTAGTCGTGTCTCAATTGCTTAAATTATTTTATTTTTTTCAAGGCATGGGTGTATGACCACTTTCCGAGCCTGAGACCTTCTACTTAATGGGATGAACATGATCATGGACCTACAAGAAAGAAGTTTATGTTCATTGAGATTCTTTCACCATTGAAGATGTTATCTTTGACCCTTATTTGAGGATTGAAAATGGAGTTGATGCTCGTCGTTTCACACCGACCGCAGGCTACAATGGACCATTGTATCATGCCACAGGTTATGTTATGACCAATCCTCGTCGAACTCTATGCCAAATTGCTCATATTCAAGGAAATGTCGTTAAGGAAAACTTCAAATTATCCAAGGATGGATCCGAGAAAAAAGGCCTCACTATTGTACTCAATTACCGCCCAACTCCGACGTTTGATGTTTGGAACAACCGCCATCAACAAGCATACCAACTTGCAATTGGAGAGGCAACGACTTGTAACAACACTAAAGAAGCCGTTGATGATTACATAGATTGGTATTATCATTTTGGTCATCCACATGTGATTAATAATGATCCGGAGGCCCATCCGCTTATTCAAAAGGCAATAGAAAAAAGGATGGCTGCCGAGGAGAGCAAAGAAACAAATGGACTATTTGGTATGACTTGGAAGAAACTATATTTCATGTCGGTACATAACTTTGTTATCCTCATGACTTGGAATTTAATTCTAATTTATATTATGTATTATGGAATAATCTCTTCAGACTCTTTTTATGTGTGAATAGAAAGAGCGAGGACAAAAGTTGGCTAATAGTATGACTTCATGCATCCATGCTAATGGTGTGATTGAACCTCCTCAACAAAGGACCTTACAAGAGCAAATAAGGAACATGCATGATCCAACCCGGAAGGAATTGTACGAGGGGTTGGTCACGGGAGAAAGAGGCTTAAAGAGAAGCAGAAAGTCCACGGAGGTGCGAGTACTATCCATAATCAGCCGTCATCTAGCAGCGAAGATACGCAATTGGAAGAGGATTTGCATGGTGTGGGTACTATCCAAAGAGGTGGTCGCGGTGGTCGTAGGGGATGTGGTCGTCGTGATGGTCCTCGCACTCGTGGTGGTGGTAACACCACTCGTGGCCGCAATGCTTAATGGTTGTGTGACATTTGATAACAAGACAACTTTTTATTTCTTAGCTTTGTGTGGTTAGTTTTTTAGTTTAGGGATATTATGAAGAACTAATGGTTGCGTGGTTAGTAGTTTTTAGCTTATGGATGTTATCACGGACATGTTATAAATTGTGTGGTTATGGATTTTAGCTTATGAATAATTTATGAACTGTGTGGCTAGTTACTGGTTGACTGATAAAATTGAGATAGCTCTCAAGTTGCGATTGGTATGAAAGAAATGTCAAGTTTTAAAGTACTTACGGTTGGTAATGAAATGCACTTACAAACCGTAGCCAACTTACGGTGTGCAGTTTTTTGCATTATCAACCATAGATTATACTAGAACTTTTGAGATTTGGAGAAGTTGCACATATGGTTGGTATTTAAATTCACTTACAAACCGTAAGGTACCTACGATTTGTATTATTGCATTATCAACCGTATATTACCCTGGAACTTTTGAGATATGGAGAAGTTGCACATACGGTTGGTAAAGAAACAACTTTATCAACCGTAAACCTGGTATATCAAAGCTTAGCAGAGTTATGGTTTATAAAGAAACAACCTAACGAACCGTATCCCTGAGAATTCATTTTTCATCAGAGTTACGGTGTGTAAGCCTCTGATAGTTACCAACCGTAACTCTGATAAAAATTCAATTTTCCTGGATTTCCACCATCTTATCCACTGAGTTGTCATTGTTTGATTTGAAAATATATCCGTGAAACCTTCAACGACTCTATTTTCAAAAAATAGATCCGTTACACAATACAAAAAAACGAATTTATATATATAGCCATTGATGATTACATATATATGCTTATCCTCCTTACTAGAAGTTACACCTCCACATGAATCATCTCCTAGCTTAATTTAAACTAGATTATGGCTCTAAACCCTGAATTTATATTGGAAGAAGATTTATGTATTTGCCGCAACTATGTTCTATGCTATCCAAAAAGAGGAGAAGAACGACGTCGATGCGTTTTTGTGAGTACAAGTTATTTGAGAACTCTTTTTGAAAATTTTTGTTCCGAAACAGGTAACATTAATCATCATGATGGAATTATGTTGTACGTTCGATATGGAACTATTCGGGATAACGTTCAAGAATTTATGGCATTAGTTCGTATTATGGGTCAAATACGATTAAGGGGTGAAACTGATGCTGAAGTTTTAGAGAGCTCTATTCAAGAATGGAGACGATGGAAAAGGTCGAGTTTTCAATACTTACCTCATTTCAACATCCTTAAAGACTTCTATCGCACTCGTAGACCGGAATATTAGTATCCTTTTAAGTCGCACAAATGAATGAGTTGTAATGTCATTTATATTTGTAGTGGTTTAATGGTTGTAATGTTGATTTAGTAATGAATATTGTCCAATGGTTTTAAATGACTTAAATCTGGGTGGCCTTAGTCGTAAGTGATAGTTACGGTTGGTAACAACATTAACAAAACCAACCGTATTTTACATACGGTTTGTATCTTTCTTATCGTGACCAACCGTAAACGAAAGTGGAAGCTATAATTGGTTTGTGAAGGTAGTTACGGTTGGTAACAATCTTATAGTTACCAACCGTCTGCAGCTACGGTTTGTAACTTAACTGTTTTACAAACCGTATATTACACTGAAACTTGAACTTCATATATTATCTAATAAATAGACATGATATTGTCACTTTTAATCATATCACATTTAGTCAAAATACCAAAATACAAAATCTAAAATGGGCTTCACCAAGACTTGAAATCATTTAAGCATCCTCTTCATCATCGGTCATAACTATGAATTGCTTCGGCATAGACAACATTATGTCCTTCCATAATTCAATCCTTTTCTCAAATCGATTGCACCAAGTCTTGGGGAGTTCACCGTCACAACCAAATTCCCTCCACAATGGAGGTAATGGACTTCCTTCATGCAATCGGAGGTCGATGTAATGATTTCCTTCCACGTGCCCCATGACAATTATTTTTTTATTGACAAGTCTTCGTCAAACGGTATTCTTGTTGGTGAAAATGTATTGCTCATGTCTCTGGAGATTAAATGAATGACGCAGTTGAATGCGTTGGCGAGTAGTTGGCCACATATAGGCATGCGCATCCAATATTGGCTTGTCAAACATATATTTCCGATTAACCGCTTTTCCATTTCCTTGAAGCTCTCATTTAACACCTCATCGGTTTCGTTTCTTTCAACTCTCATCATTGGCTTATAGAAGTCGCGGTAACCACGTAGTTCCATTAAGCATTTTTGCCTTACGTAAGTAACTTGGTCACAATCCCACCCTATCGCTTCTTCAAAGGGTCCAAGTTGATCCACGAAGACATGGTAACCACAATTCCCATCACCATGAACATCCTCCGTAGCCTTGATATAACCACGAATATAGTCGGGGAAAAAATGAAGGTAATATTCATAGAGAATGTAATTGTTCCGGCTATATCGACCATTGTTGTCTCTAGGTGGTGGTTTAGGCACTCCTTTTAGATGAATTGTCTCCTTCTCCTTTTCAACTATCAGACTCTTTCCACTGTTCCTTGCTAATTGTTTAACACCAACTTTACCAACAAGTCTTTTTATTGAACTATCTTGGGAGGAAACCTCGGGACCGACATAGGAACCTTTACCTTTAACTCCATCATCTTTTTTTCCACTTTCTTTACGACCATTTCCTTGAACAACAACTTTGCTTCTTTCTTGTTGTTTAGAGCGAAATACCGGACCTTTTCCTTTAACATCAATTTTGCATGTTGCACTTTCTTGAGTAGGAAGCTCGATACATTTTTGTTGTACATTTCGACGGCTTGGTTCTCATTTATCCTCTTGACCTCTTTTTCGTTTGTTTCTACCTTGAACATCATCCTCTTCCATCTCATCCTCCGCTTCATATTCCTTTCTCAACCATTCATAACCACAATGATCTCTTTGCTTTGATTCTTCCGCCAATTCTCTTTCTTTTTTATTTCCCATGTACCTCTTTTTTTTGGTAGGAGGCCTCCCCTTACTCTTCCCCTTTGGTGATTCCTTGATATCATACCTAAATTGTGGATATACGAAATCTCTCAAGTTACTCAACCATATTTGCCTTTGGCCTTGGCTTAGTGTAGCATATTTATCGGCTAGAGATTTTCCAATATCGGTATCGGCAAACGTTCCTCCAAATTATGGATCAAAACTTGTTTCACAGAATGTTAATTATTGCCAAAAGGGATCAACATCTTGAATCTGGATCACTTTGTCTTGATATGTGGCTATAACATGCCGACATGGGAGTCCCAAACTTGTCATGTTTGGACAAACACACTCTTCTTCATAATCCCCCAATTCATAATGTTGTACTTCATACATTATCTTCTCAATTGCTTTGTGCGAAACTTGATGTGTAATTCCCCTTAGCCACTCATTGTCTATCCATCTGGTGTGTTGTTTGCTTCGGATTTTTTCAAAAGACTCTGTAACTCTATCGTGATCACGGAGGAAATACGAATTCATGGCTTCAAATAATGTAACTAACCCACCATTACAATTATGAAGTTTCTTCTTCAACCGGTTGTGAGATGACTCCGCCGTACTTGTAGCTTGGTTGTCATAGTGCTTATATTGGTTAGTGAACGCCGATACAAACTTCTCTTTGTGCGGATCTAAAAAATTATCAAACAAATACTTCACAACACTTGGATAACCTCTTTTACAATGAGCCACTAACATATGAGCTCTATCCTCATATTCATCAACGGTGATAGAATAGGTCAAGGCTCTCCACTCCGTTTTGAAACTTTCCCATTTTAGTTCCACCAACTTGTCATCCTTCTTAAATTTCTCTTTGGCTTCATCTTGTTTATGTAACGGTAGTTTCTTTATTCTATCCATTTCGCTTTTTCGGGTTGGCGGACAAGACACATGCACTTAGTTTCAATACTTTTCCACAAGTGCAACGTGCAAAGAAGGTTATGAGATTCCGGGAAAACCCTCCTTATTTCATTCAATAAAACTTGCTCCTTGTCGGTAATAATCACCTTTGGAGTATATCCCTCTACGTAGAATAATTTCACCTGTTTTAGTGCCCACACATAGCTCTCTTCGAGCTCATCTTTCAAGAAGCAAAAACCAACACTAAAAGGAGCATTGGTACAAGTTTTCCCCACAATGTTCAACAACGGCATATCAAACTTGTTGGTTTTGTATGTGCAATCCATTAGAAGCAATTGATGAGAGCACCGTGCCAACTTCACAAACTCGGGATCATCCAATAAAAGATGTCTTATTCGTCCTTTCTCATCATCATCGTGGAAAACCGAGTAATTATGCAACTTCCCCAAATGCCTTAATTGTTGCATTTCGTTCCTTTGTTCCCATTTCTTAGCCTTCAATTTTTTTCTTGCATTGTAGATGTTATCCAAATTAGAAGCATTTTGTGGGTTTCTTTCCTTTAAGTGAGAGAGGATATCAATAGGCTTCATAAAAATTTGTGTCAGTGATTCTACGATCTTCTCTTCTTCTTATGTAAGGCGTCCAACATAAGCGTGTGATAGCAAACTCTCTGGTATAGGGTGGTTATGACTACCACATACAACTTTCTCTAAAAACCACCTTTTTGCCGCGTTCTTTTTAAACTGAAGCTTGAAGGGGCATCAGGTCTTCTTACTGAAAGTAATATTCTTCCTCTTTGGCTTTGCTACTTGCAAGGTATCCTTTTTTGCGTGACTTCTATGTTATCCACTACACTCGCAAACCATTTGAAAAGCACTATCACTAGTGGTACCATTACAAACTATGATACACATAATCAACTTTCCTCGTTCTCTAGCCCACTACTTTGCATCGTCTTTCTCATCCCATGTCTCCTCGGTTAAATAGTGAGAGCTAGAATCTTTGGTAAGAAGTTCATTTGCTAAAGGTTGGTCATCCATCGTGTGAGGTACATCCCCGATCTAGACAAAAATATAGCAACATTAGTCTAAACAAGACACAAAAAATAAAAAAATGTATACAGGTACGGTTGGTAATGACATAAGATATACAAACCTTAATTGTAGTACGGTTGGTAACTACAAAAACTTAAGAACCGCAAGTCATGTACGGTTTGTAACTTTCATATTCTAACCAATCGTAACTACATCAAAAGATAACAGAAACATACAGAGCCATTTACGGCTGGTCGTGAAAATACATAACAAATCGTAACTTAAGTTACGGTTGGTATCTAATTCTTACCTACCAACCATAATTAGTGCAGTAAATACATCCATGCACATGATGGGTCACAGTTGGTAACTAATGCATGAAATAACCAACCGTAAAGCAGGTACGGTTCGTAACGAATTTTTTTTACAAACCGTAACTAGTATTACGTTTGGGTTTTTCCCCAAATTGAACCAGTTACGGTTGGTATAATTTTCTAACCGTAACTGCTAGTTACGGTTGATAACTAACTTATTTCCAACCGTATGTTCTTCTGAAAATTTTAAAAATTTGATCTTTTTACGTACTTTAGATAATTTTGATCAACAAAAAGCTAATGGGAACTAGTTTAGAAGTATACCTGGTCATTTTCAGTGCTGGGTTCTTCACTTTGTTGGGTACTTTTTTCAATTGGTTGAGATTGACCTTCATCTTGGGTTAAAACATCTCTACCATCTAGAAAAAACTCCATATCAGGAACTCCATCAAGAGGTATATAGAACTTGTTTTCTCTATAATATAGAGATTCACCCACCTCAAATTTGCCACTGGAATCACTCATTTTGGTTGAGTGAATCAAAATCTAGGGTTTCACAAATATCACATAAGTTTTCTTTTTCCTCCCCTCTAATTCTTTTTACAACTCTAAAAATCTGATTCTAGAGTCATATCAACACTAATCTTGATTATCATTACTAATCTTGTTTATTAACAATAAGGGCTAATTAGTCATTTCCATATTATTTTAGATAAGGGGCACTTGATTTTACTTCTAATGACCTTTTTTTGTCTTATTAGGCTGCCCCCCTCTACTAGAACCTGCCGCCCCTATACCAGGGTTGTTTGGAAACGTATTCTTGAAATTTTTGAGCAACGTAATGGAAATCCATATGGAAGAGATTGGGAAGCTTTAAAAACCAAGATGAGAAATATTAAAAAAGATGTCAAAGAATTTGTGTCCATTCTTAACGCTTTATATCGGCAAACCAAAAGCGGTACGAACCATGAAGATTTGGTAAGTTTTATAATTTTTTTAAGTTCTTCCGAATAGTTGGTGATAATAGAAATAAACCTAATGTTTGTTATTTAATTTTTCAGACAAAAGATTCTCGCCTTCAATATCAGGATCAACATAATCAACCATTCAAGTATGATGCATGTTATGAATTGTTTAGAGCAAAGGTCCCAGGATATAATTATGAACTAACTGTGAGACAAAACAGTGAGTTGTGGGATAATCATCGTAAATTTGTCGCACTCGAAGATGGTACCGAAGTTCTTCCCAATGGAGATACTCGTTGGAAATACAAGGAAAATGCACGTCCTATAGGAACAAAGAAAGCCAAAAAACTAGCCAGACATAAGAAGGATCGTGAGAAAGGTATATATAGAGAAGATGATGAGGCAACATCTTCGGTTAAGATGGAAGAAGATAAGATCTATCAACAAAGTTGTAGTATTTTGGAGTATATTAGGGAAACACGATCAAGGAAAGAAAAAATGAGAATGGAACAAGAATCCCAATACCAAACTCTTTGGGGGTATACTCAACCACCGAGTTATCAAATGGAAGATCAAATCAATTTGCAAACGCTTCAACAACAGACTCATCAAATGCATCAACAACAAGTGCATTTAAATGATGACAATACAATAATGAGTATGGACCTTAGTCGTTTATCCCCCAATGAAAAAAAAATATATCTACGTAAGCAAAAGGAGATTTTGAAGATGAAGGGTATAATCAGAGTTGAAGATTCATAAGATGAAGATGTAATCCAGCTCTAATGTTTTTTATCTTTTATTGACTTCAGGTTTTTATTAATAGTAAATGTTTAAATTAAAAGTGTTTCTTAAATTTCTAGTTAGTATTGTTGTTATCTTAAAAGTGTTGTCTAATTAATATCAATTGTTCTTTGAATTAATAAAATTTATGAATGTGTTGTAACGAAACGATTTTCATATTCCAATTAATAACTTCATTAAACTAATGTTCATTAATAACGTACAAAAGAAATTACAACAGATCATTACATTAAAATTAATAACTTCGTTAGCACTTCATTAACCGGGTATCGCTCTGCCATTGTTTTTTAACATGGTCCACTCCAGGTCTGAACACATTACATGTTATTGTTTTTGTTGGTGTGAGATTTGACGATCAATGCATCTTCTATATGATAAAAATTTTCTCCTCTCCAGGCTTTCTATGCTTTTTGTGCAGCGATCCTATCCTATCTGGACTTATTGAGAAACTCATTGTACGCGATGCATAATTTCTTAACATGAATTGTCCTTGAACAAATGTTGGATGGCTCATAATCAAAGTGTGGTTGCTTGCCCGCCTGTTTAACATAAGGACCCCAACCAACATCAGTCCAAAACAGAGTATGATCTTTAGGATCTTCTGGAAATTCATCCTTGAGAAGGTAAAAGTTTCTAATCCATTCTGTCTCTTCTTCAACATCCTTTAACCTTGCCTTCATTTGGAATTGTTCTTGACCTCGTCTGTTTGCCTCTTGTTTTTCTTGGTATTCCTTGAGTTTTTCTTCGTATTCTGTTGATTTAGTGGTTTGCTTGCATCTTCTTAGAATCTGTTCGACTGAGTTGGTAGTTCTTGATTGATTTTCCATTCAATAGATGTTTAGCTTTGAATTTAACCTCAAAGATTGATACTGCAAAGAATTGGTAGATTGTTGCTGCAAGGAAGAACGGGATATCTTCCTTATATATGGTTAATTCCCAACGGCCATATTTCTAAAAGATCGAGTACAACGGCTATATTTTGAAAAAGTCGGGTCCAACGGCCATATTTCTTAGAAGTCGTGTCCAACTGCCATATTTTTAAAAAGTCGGGTCCAACGGCTATATATTTATTTCTATAAACATATAACATTTTCTCTAACCAACAACAATCTCAATTCATTCTCAAATATAAACCTCAATCATGAATTCTAAGTAAAAAAGGAAAACAAATAGTATGTGTGGAAGCAAAAGAGGTTTGTCCATGTTGTTTCATGGATAATCATAGTCTGCTTCAATGCCCATGGCTATATACAAAATGCCCACAACGAGGTTGCACCGACACTAGGAAGGTTAAAGAGTCGATACCAGAGAAGATAAGGTATTTGGAATGTGAGTATGCTAAATGTCAGGGAGAAGCACAATGTTTGGAGGATGCAATGAAAGATGCAATCAAACAAGAAAAAGTTGAAGAACTCTGTCAGGACTTGAAACTAAAAGGAAAGGTGGAGTTTGAATGTACCAAAGGGATTCCATGTGAAACTGAGGGTTGTTATTTCTTTATGGAAATGCACCGGTCAAGTGCAAATAAAACCTTTGGAAAACGTTGCTGGAGATTCCTTGAGTGTGGAACGGTAACATGGGCTGAATAAGTGTTGTTATGTTTTAGTTCAATCTAGAGGTTGAATATCAATTGATGTAATGTGCTTTTTATAATTAATATGTGTGTGTTGGAGTTTAAATGATTAAATATTACATTAAGCATATGCAACTAGCATTTAAACCAAAAGGCGACCCTACTGGACGAGTTATGTCTCGTGAGGGTTTACAGAGAGATATACCCGCAAAACCTATCATTATTTAAATTATTTATTCTTCATCTGATGATTTAGAGGCAACACATGTTATCAAAAAGGGGTGAGTGTTCCAACACATTCAAATCGTTGTTTGATCCTGACATTCCAAAAAAGGCATGCCAAAACCACAAATCATATGATGCCACCGCCTCTATACCAAACTACTCTATTTATCTTTACCCCGGTAAGTTCCTTGCCAATCTACATGACAATTCTTCCATGGCCATTGCATACAGTCAACACTACCAAGCATTCTAGGAAAACCTCGGTCGGCATTCTCAGCTAGCAACCTCTGAACATCTTCAGGAGTAGGTTCACGCAAATATCTTGCTCCAAAAGTCATGCAAATGGTGTGGCAAAATATTTTTAGATACTTGTATATTGTGGTGGCACCCATACGAGTGTAATCATCAACACTATCAGCTGGCGTACTTTTCCATAAACATTTCATCACCGCAACTAATTTTATATGTGGAGAATGCCCCATAGTACCGGTTGCATCCGGACGTTGAGCCCATTTCGGATCCAGTTCAAGCAATTTTCCTAACAATTTCTCGAATAAGTCTTTACTCATGCCTAGACGTTGTTTGAATTGTCTATAGGTATAATCGGTTCCAGGCGTAAAATAATCATTCATCAGTTTGGCATCATGCCACACTCGATCACGCATTATTACACTACGTATTTGTACCTCCCTTGGTATGGGTTGTCTAATAATACGCAATCTTTCATCCAAATATAATTGTGTAAACATTAGCAAAGCTTTCTCTTCTTCATCACTATCACTAGAGGAATCCAAATAGATTCCATATTTAGCTCTCACATAAGAACGCATTAGATTCATTATGCACCTTAACACACAAAAAAAACACTATCAATTTGTGTATACCATACATAAATATAAGTCTACATTGAGATGGTAGTTTAATTCATTTCATTCAACATAAATCAAGACACACAACAAATAATCATGGATTTTCACTTAATATATGTTTCAATAACGTTATTGAATTGCATGCTAACATACCCAACCAACCTAATATCAAGAATTTCATCAAAATTAAAATAAAAATCAAAATTAAATTAATTTGAAACCCTAACATTAGAATCACTCACCTTTAGATGATTTGTTGGTTGAAATTCGAAATTGAAGAATGTATTTGTTTCACCTTATAGTAACCATCAAACCCTTTTAATCTAAGCAATCGAATCGCAATGAATCAACATGAAAATCGAAAGGAGGTAAGATGGGTTTTGAGAGGATGAAAGGAAGAGAAGAAGAAGAAATGGTCGACTGAACCTTGTTTCTGTCTTCTTAAACCTATGAAACGCGTACTTAGTACTCGTTTGTTGGTCAAGTCAACTGGTTGACTTGTACGCGTACTAAGTACGCGTATGACACTATTCACACGCGTACTGAGTACGCGTCTCATGTAGGGAAGGGATGACATGGAACCATAGAGTGACTTCCTTTCAAGTGCCATCCCTTCCCTACATTTGAGGGATAGGGGATGGAGTGTACCATAGTGCTAGCTCTTAGGGGTTTGTGGAGGTAGGAACCAGCAGTAATCAAGAAAGCCAGTGGCTTTGAAGGGATTTGATTTGATGTTTGGTGAAGAGTATAATATAAGGACAACCTATGTGATCAGATGTGAAAGAAAACGCACAACCCCTTTAAAATGGGTCTCTAAAAAGTTATCCATATTCTTCTTGCCTCGAATATCTTCACCGAATTGTAGAAGAATAAAAGGGTTTAAACGACGTAATAGATTAAATAGCTAGATATAGAGTATAAGGCCAACCTAATCACTGGAGGCAACTGCTTTAACTGATCAACTATGGAAGCAACTATGATGAAGTTAACCCAAAAGTAATTTGATAACAAAAACCATATCGAGTACTTGTTATTGCCCCTCAAGACTTCCTCAAATTATCAGCAGATTTATTCCACAACCTAACGGGGAAACTAGTTTACCTCAGGTTTTCCCCCAATTTCCTTTGTAAATCAATGCAGAGTCTGACTTTTATATTTAAGGTTAACTTTTATATTTAAAGTTAGAGGTGGATAGACGCATTCATGTGTCTAATATGATATATTGTTAGTGCTCAATTTTGTATTTATTATGGTTTTTTATGTCTTTGTAGGTGTTTTTGGAGAAATAAGCTTTTGCGGGAAAATTGGCTCGAAAAGTGTTATTTACACCCAGTTGGATAAGGGGTACCTCACTGATAAGGGGCACCCACTTGCTATTCGCACGCTACTCTGGTTAGGGGGCGACCTTTCTTCACCAGTTCAAAAGTTCAGTTTTGGCGGGAAAACTTAACCAGTCACCTGCGTATTTTCTGTCCAAATTATGGAAGAGACTTAATGAGATTTAATCGTTGCTTTCGGTTGGATTGACTGGATTGGGCCAAACAACTTTGGTATGGATGATTAAATGGACTATATTGGGCTTGATCATTGATATGAAGTTAAACAGGGAAAGGTATTCATCGGGTTTCAATTTGGAAGATTTGGACGAGATTGAGCCGGAGATTTACACGGTAATGATTTGGTATTAGCCTGTTGCAACAAGACATGGGCGGTAGGACTTTCGAATCGAGAAGAATAAGGGATTTACACGGATATTTTAAACAGAGAACTTTCTCGGGTTTCTCTGTTATATATGGAAGTTAGAAGATATTCTCGGAGATATTTTTGTCTATCGAACACAGGGAGAGTTTGGACAGTATGTGGACTGAAGAGAAGATATATAGAAGATATGATTTGTCTATATCAGCGGCAAGTTGGAGTTTACAAGGAAACTCAGAAGATGTGTGAGATGAATCAAGGGAAAGAAAAATATGTAACTTCCGGTGAAAGAATACGAGAGAATATGGAGGTTTAATCTTGGAACTAAGGCATATTGTGGTGTATAAATAGTCGAGGAGAGTTACATAGGAATTATAGAGAGTTTTGGGTCGATAGAACCGGAGCAGAGAAGCGCAGGTGAAGTTGCAGGAATATTCACCTGCTGCTGGTGAAGAAGAGAAGCTGAAGAACATTGGACAGACGAGGACAGTCGCAGAGGCAGTCTTATTCAAACTGCAGAACAGAAGTATCGTTGTTCAACAGACCACATATATCAAAATCTTGTCATCTTTACTCTGTAATAGTTCGAAACCCATTGTAACAGCTCTTTGTAACGCCACTACAGCGTCGCAAACTGTCTGCTTTATTAGTTTTCTCTTGTTTTTCACCTATTTGGAGATATGAACAACTATTTTGAGTGCGTGAATAATATGATGAGATAAACCCCTTTGCTGAGGCGGTGGAGGAAGCTATTTTTCCAATTACTATATGGTAATTTCTATTTAATTAATTTTTACAATCTCTTTTATGATTATTTGCACTGAACTGAAATTGAATATATGATTCCGATTTAGTGGTTGTTCTCTCAATTGATGGGTCATGCTTAAGTTAAGTCTTTTGATGGTTCATGCTTTCGATTTACAACTATTTTTTTGAGAATCTACTTGTCTAGGAGAAAATATTAGAATCACTTTAAACGTATAGAGTTGCATTAATATTGATTAGATTAAATCACATAGAAATTGGAGATTGGTGGAATCCCGAGTCTCAATGCTTTTAAAATCTTGATAACAACATCGTCTTGAGTTTTCAGTTTTAAAATATAATTCTAAAATCAAATCTCTGCAAGTCTTTAACTAACAACTTATTTACCACTTTTACAATGACACCAATTTTTGGCGCCGCTGCCGAGGACTTGTATTTGGACTTGTTTTAGGTTTATTTTTATTATTTTTTGTTCTCTTTTACGCCTTTGGTATTTTTTTTATTCTTTTCAGATTTGGAGCGCAGCTACAAGGAAAGAAAAAGTGTTATAAAAGGAAAGCATCGCCAAAGAAGGAAAGAAAAAAGGAGTCCAAGGAGTGAAGAAGATTTTGTATATATTTATTTTATTTAGACTTTATTTCTTTTTATTTTTACAAACTGTAAATAGGGTTTCATTGTTGTAGTTTTTCTTTTTATTTTTGGACACTTTTGGACTTTATATTTGGACTTGGACATTTTTTTTTAAAACCCTATGGAAGGGTTGATTTAAACAAAACTATGGCAGGGAAGGACGACAGTTGCGATACTGTCTCGACCCCTCGGGTTCGTACACTGACATAGGAGTCAGTGGCGTGAGTCGACTTCAATGGTTCATCGCCCGTCTGGTACGAGAGGTAAGACTCTGTCCACCCACGAATCCCCTGTCAGTGGGTTTTATTTTGTGTGACAACTCACACCCCTGCAATAGAATGTTGAACTGGTGTTACAATAGACAATACAACGAATATCCGACTGAATTTCAATATGGACATTACTTTGACCATAGTGTGAATAGTGATTGGGAACATCAAACTTTTCAAGGTTATGGTTCATACCATGGTGAGCCCAATTACTATTCGCACACTCGACAATCATATGAGCAAAAAAATCCTTCTATTTCTCTAGAAGAGGCTTTCAAGAGTCATTCCTTATTTGTGAAGGAAACCTTTAATATTCCAGACGAGTCCCTAGAGCAGCAAAAAATGTCACTAAAAGAGTCTCTCAAGCGATTTACTGAAAATACAAATAGGATTGTCGAAAAACTGGCTCAAGATAGTCTTAGTTTCCAATATAGTCTTTCTAATAGTACCCTTGAAAATGAGGATAATTATTTGCATAATCAAGATGACGAGGTTAGAATTGGTAACACTACTTTAAATGAGGTTCGACCATTTTCATGCTATTATAATGATGATTATGATGAGGATGGTGTTGATGAAGAATTTGAAATATGTAGGCATAGTGATCAGGAAATTGTTACTCCAATTGAGCTTTATAATGATAATGTTATTTCTAGTTTTAATCCACATAATTTTAATAATTATTCACATATTCAAAAGGACGAGGATTTGACTAGAAATACCCCCATTTTAGGCGATGTAAAATTTCCTAGTTACGAGGCCAATAATGGTTTAGAGGAACGAGTTTGTTCTGAGAATATTATTTTAGAGTCTAACGATTTCAAAACAATTATCTTAGACGAAGAAGATGAACTCATAGAGCTTTTAAATATGAGTGAGGATGCATCACGTAAGTATAACCTACAAGAAGCTGTTAGAGCATAGCTCGGTCAACCTCGCATGCGTTGCTATATCAAGCATGTTTTTCAATATTAGTGATCAAAACTATAAAGTCTTGATTTCTAGCCTATTAGCTAAGTATCGGACCAGGATAAGAAAATTATAGTTGAGCTCAAGAACTTCATGGTGATTCAACGACAACGACGAAGATCTACACCAAGGAACCGTGAAACTTCATCAACAAAAAGATATGTGAAGACTTGAACTTATCTATCACTCGAAAGTCTATCTATTCTTCTCCTACTTCTTATGAGACAAAAATCGTATGCTATATAGACTAGATCATATACACTTGATATTTCGAGCTGAGTATTCATTGCTTATCTTTGACTCGAAATCATGTATTGGTAAAGCGTTTCGCTTTGATCAAGTTTATCTTCACCTAGTGACGAAAGTCATGAAAGTTTATATCACTTTGGAAATTGCTCCGACGATAAAGGTTCGTTGTTCTTCACGACTGAATATCGCCCTTTGAGAATGTTTCAATGATTGGAATGAGAGTTTAGATTATATAACCATGTATTCCTTGAACCGAAGTTTTCGAACTTTGTTGATCAAGAGAAATCGGTAGGATTGTGGAATTGGCTTGCCAAGTCCGCTAACTGATGGAATTTATCGCCCGAGAATTTCTGCTGGGATTTCCAAAACTCGTTTGTGTGTTAAGTCCACGAACTGGCGGAAGTTCTCGACCCGAGAATTTCTGATGAGTTTGGAAAACTCAACCGATTAACTTAAGTCCGCGAACTTGTTTGTGAACTTAATAGGTTATGATCTAAAGATGTGCTCTGAACATGAAACATTAATTATTAAGGAATGCTTTATGCAAACCATGGCTATAATGTTCATGAGCCGATTCTAATCGAATCGAATCATCTTTGTTTCAATTGTGTCTTGTGTAGTTACATAAGATCTCATAGCAATTGAACAACTCTTAACTAGTTCATTTGAGTCAATTGAACTAGCTATGGTGAAGAAGAACATGATTAATATGAGATGCTCATATGGTTGACCTTTTAGGTTATCATGTTGAACCAACATACGTGTACTCATTTGGGCATGGTTTTCTCAAACCCAGTAAACGTGTACCCAAGTGTCTGTAACAAGCTATGTCTTTCGAACTAACGGTTGAGAGATATTGGCTTGAATCTAAATCAGGTTTTCATCTAATGGTGGATAGAGTTTGTTTTGTACCTAAGGCAAAACCCTGATTTGAAAGGATATATATAGGAGACATCTAGCTAGAGCAAAAGTTATTCCCCACACGTCTGTGTGATACTAGTGCGCTCGCTAGAGTCGATCTCCATTATCCCTTGATTTTCTTCTCTAAAATCGGGTTAATGACTTAAAAATTTCATTGGGATTGTGAAGCCAGACCGATACTACTTTTATCGTAGTTGTGTGATCTGATCTTGCATCTTCTATCGTACGAGTACAATCGATTGATTGGCTTGAGATCGTGAGAGTTATCCGATAGGAAAGATAAAGAAGTCACAAACATCTTCGTCTCACTATTTGTGATTCCTCGACAAACCGCCTGTGTAGTCAGGAAGGATTGTAGAGAGCTGATTGATTAATCTAGGTTGTTCTTCGGGAATATAAGTCTGGATTATCAATTGGTTCATGTTACCTTGATTTTATATGTAAAGACGAAACAAAACCTAGGGTTTATCTGTGGGAGACAGATTTATCCTTTTGATAGACTTTTCTGTGTGAGACAGATTCGTTTATTATCAAGTCTATGATTTTTGGTTGCAGCAACTCTTAGTTGTGGGTGAGATCAGCTAAGGGAATCAAGTACGTAGTGTCCTACTGGGATCATAGGCGTATGAGTACAACTGTACCTTGTATCAGTGGGATATTGGTAGGGGTTCAACTATACATCAGTCCAAAGTTAGTTTGCAGTAGGATAGTATCTGTAGTGGCTTAATACAGTGTGTATTCAATCTGGACTAGGTCCCAGGGTTTTTCTGCATTTGCAGTTTCCTCGTTAACAAAACTTCTGGTGTCTGTGTTATTTCTTTTACGCATTATATTTTATATAATAAAAATAATACAGGTTGTGCGTTAAAATCATCAACTTCTCTAATCCAACCTTTGGTTGTTGATTGTAGTTGATTGATCCTTGGACATTGGTCTTTGGTACCGTCCAAGTTATCTCTCTTTGATAAAGACTCGCAGATTTCTATTTGCTTGAGTAAAGATCAAATCGAGAGATTGAGATAATTACTCCTTGAGATACTTTTTATTTAGATTGAGTCTGACTGTCTAGTTGATTCTCTAGCAAAGTATTTCGGAGTTAGTCCATACAGATTGCTAAGAGAAATATTGGGTGGTGTTATTAGACCCCCGCTTTTTCAATTTGTATCAGAGCAGGCAAACACGTTTAAGACCTAACAAGTCCGTGTTTTTAGCGATCTGACTCTATGGACAGAGGTGATATCTCAATTAACGTAACACCAGTCTTCGATGGCTCAAATTACTTATGGTGGAAAATTGCTATGCGTGCTTTTCTTCAATCGCATGATTTTCAATCATGGGTATATGTAGCTAATGGCTATGATGCGCTCGTTGTTGCAGCCGGAAACGGAACTGTTCCCAAGAATATTGGTGAATATAATGCTTCCGAGATTCTTGCTGCAAAGCAGAATTCTGAAGGGTTGAATTCTAGCATACATGCCATTGCCCCAAGTTTTCAACACCATGTGTCTAATTGCACTAGGTCGAAAGATGCTTGGGATATCTTAGAAACCGTATTTGAAGGAAACTCCGGTGAAAAGGAAGCTAGGCTTCAAAACCTTAATTCCGATTGGGAGAACCTTCTTATGGCAGATGAAGAAACATTTGACGAGTTTAATCACTAAGTGTCTAAAATTGTTAATGCATCTTTTGCATTGGGTAAGACTATTCCTGAAAAGGACATTGTGATGAAAATTATCAGATCGCTGCCATCTAGATACGAGTCTAAGAAGCATGTTATCGTTGAGGGGAATAACCTCAATAATATCTCCAGAAACACCTTGGTTGGGAAGCTAAAGATCTTTGACCATGAGCATACATCCAAAGTAGGTAAGGATGTTTCCTTTAAAGCATAGAAGAGCACTAAATTACTTGCCAAAGGTAAAAGTGTTCATGTCTCTGAGGATGATCAGTCTGAGAATGATTTTTCAGATGAAGACCTTGACAAGTCGGTCTCCTTGATTACAAGACAGTTTAGGGATCTTCTGTTGAAGAGAAGTAAACGGGTTTCAAGAGACAAACCTAGGTCATCAGACAAACCTCACGGTCGCGTACCTCCTAAAAACAGGGATGCTGACGAGGCTGATGACGAGGACATGCCTCAGTGCTTTAAGTGTAAGGGTTTTGGTCATTTTGCTAACGAATGCCCAAATCGTAGAAAATATATTGGGAACAAAGGTCTAGCAGTAACACTTGATGAAATGTTTGAAACCTATGATTCCAATGAATATAGGAAATCAAGTGTATGGCTTCTTGGTGAAAACATCGATTTTCATACTTGTAGCAATACATATATCAACCTCAATGGGTTCAGGAAAGAAGGAAACCCAATCAAGCTGGAAGATTCGATTGATTTATCTTATGGAAACTCTGATCGTGATGTTTCAGGATCTACTATGTGTTTAGCTGTTGTCGCACCATAGATGCCTGAATATTATCCAAGATTGGTGTGCTCGTTTTGTTCGATGAAGGGTCACGAACTATCAAGATGTTACAAGTACAAGCATCAAAAGAGGCACGCTAACAAACTTCAACGAAGAGCAGATCGATTGGAAATAAAGTTTGAACTTGCTCAGAAGACCGCCAAAGTATGTAGGATCTTATCTTCATCGAAGAAGTTGGTTTCCAGGGATAGAATTAGACCATTTGAAAAGAAAGTATGGTCAAATCGTTTTGATAGACAGAAGCCTGAAGATTCCTCTCTCGAGGAAAGTGGTGGACAAATTGTTGTTCACCACAGCACATATTAATTGTGTTGTTGTGCAAATCTTGTCTCATGTGCCTGATCGAAAGAGACAAGATCGCAAACGTGCAGGCTTGTAGAAAAGTTTTTCTTTTGGGTTTTTGTTTTTGTCTATCAAATAAAAGAAAGGGTTATTATCGACAATTCTACTCCTTATAGGGTTTAGAGTTGAACGACCACGAACCTGTTTATAGGCTTCAAACCCTACATTCCTTTTTCCTTCTTGATATCCTTTTTATCTCTAGACATAATGAGATTGTGAATTCCATCCACAAAAATCAGTTGGTTATAACTGTTCTCAAAGCATTTCTATGGAGATAAGTGATGTCAACATGATTGTTAAGCCATCAATCAAAGAAAAAGAAAAATCTCCTGTAACTCCGTCCCGAAAAAGAAAAAGGAAGAATACAAGAAAGCCAAAGGCAGTGTCTTCTAACTCTCAGAAGTTTTCTGATGTTCTTGATGAGTTGAAGGAAGTAAGAAAGGAGATTCGTGAAATAAAGGCTTTTGTGTCAAAGTCCTTAGAAATTCAGAGAGCCCTGGTACGACATAGTCATCCAAGACAGTTCGTTGATATAAACTCCTATCTTCGTGATCCGTATGTTCCAATGGTTGTTGACAACAAGGAGTTCGGGAATGATGCTGAATTTCTCAAAGGCATTGTCGCCTAGGATGTCTTCTTTTTGGATTAGTTGGAAGAATAACTAGTGCTTTGAATAGCGAAGATTATGACTACGCATAGCTATTCTTATTTCATCTTCTTGTGCTTATTTTTTAGGTTTATTGTTTTAAATTCTTAAAATATTAGGAGGATGATGATTATTGCAGTATTTTCTTGGTTTGTTATATTGTAATATTTTTATGGGATATGTATTGTTTGCGTCTGTGAACTTGAAGGTCCCATATTGCGGTCAAAAGTAAAGTCGTTCATGAAATCGGTATTCGTATTGATGAAAGGACGAATGGACTTTTGACATATACAAAAGTTATGCCTATGCAATCATGTATTTCATGGAAAATATGATTAAATCTTTTGTGTGACAAGGATAAAGTCTATTATGTTGTTATGCATATAATGATGCAAAGATAGAATAGATCCTTGTATGTTAACCACGGTATTGATCTTTATTGATCCATCTTGCTATGTTTTATGGTGAAGGCTCCATTGTGTGTCTTATATTGATCACCTTACAACTAAGTGGATTAACCTTGGCTTTGTTGGTTTTTCCGTAAGATGTTATATATTGAGCATTATGAACTAAATTAATCATCCTTGGTTATTTAGTTTGTACTCCATAAGTTTTCCTTCTTATGTTGAGTACATGTACGGTTAAGATGGTCATGTTCCATGATAATCTTAGTCGGGGTTCCGTAATCTCTTTTATGTTGAGCCCAAAATAATTAAATTGATTACTTCGGTGATTAGTTTGGTTGTTTGCTTTTCGATTAGATTAATTATAGGCTCTCTTGTACTTAATCTAGTTGTGTTTTCATATATTCCACAAGCTCTCGTGTTGAGTATATGAACGGCTACACTATCATGTTCTATTGGTTAATGTAGTCACGTATTCCGTAAGGTTTTACTTGTGTTGAGTACTTGAATGGTTAAGTTAGTCACCTCCATATGATTAACTTAGTCGTATCCTGTCGCTCCGTAAGTTTACTTATGTTGAGCACTTTCAATTAAATTGATCACCTTAGTGGTTTTGATTTAATTGCATACTCCAATTAGAATATCATGGGTTTACTTGTGAGTATTTTGGTTGATTTTTGGATATAAAAAATCATTCACATGGTTTTTGGTGTCCAAATAAAAATCCTTCTTTTCTTTCGAAATTAAGGTCGCTCTTGTTGTTCCCTTGGGAATAACATCAAATGGGGGAGAGTTCTTTTGAACTTGTGCTTAATGGTAATATCTTGCGGGGAGTGCGGCTGTGGAATTTTAAAGGGGTTATCTTGCGTCTTAAAATTCCTTGATGAATGTTGTTAGCTTCGGCTATAAGATTGCATCTAAATTAAGATGATATGTTATCTTTCTTTTGGTCATGAAATATCTCTAGTGGAAATTTCATTATGAACCCATTCTTGTACCTTTGCCAATTTTATTGACAAGAAGGGGGAGAAAGATTGTAGGTCACACTACAAATACATATGGTTTTCGGATCATTGTGTAAGGGGGAGTGGTTTCCATGATTGAGATGAAGTATTGACTAAGTGGGAGTGATACATATCACCATAGTATTATTGTTAAAGTCGTGATGCAATTGGACTTTGATGTTCATAATAATACTATGACACTGTATAATAATGATCGAGAATCTCGATTTCTCTCATTGTTATAGCTACGGATCTTAAACAACGGTGATACTAAACTTACAACCTTTGGGATCATTGGAGTACTTGAAAGGACGAATATTTCAAGGAACGTTGAAGATTGGACTATGGAATAGGAGCCACTAAAGTTTATCTTTTTTGTATTCAATATATATTAATAGTTTTGTCACTAAAATTGACAAAGGGGAAGATTGTTAGAGAATAGCTCGGTCAACCTCGCATGCGTTGCTATATTAAGCATGTTTGTCAATGTTAGTGATCAAAACTATAAATTCTTGATTTCTAGCATATTAGCTAAGTCTCAGACTAGGATAAGAAAAGTGTAGTTGAGACCAAGGACTTCATAGTGATTCAACGACAACGACGAATATTTACACCAAGGAACCGTGGAACTTCATCAACAAAAAGGTATGTGAAGACTTGAACTTATCTATCACTCGAAAGTCTATCTATTCTTCTCCTACTTCTTATGAGACAAAAGTCGTATGTTATATAGACTAGATCATATACACTTGATATTTCGAGCTGAGTATTCATTGCTTATCTTTTACGCGGAATCATGTGTTGGTAAAGCGTTTCGCTTTGATCAGGTTTATCTTCACCTAGTGACAAAAGTCATGAAAGTTTCAATCACTTTGGAAATTGCTCTGACGAGAAAGGTCTGTTGTTCCTCACGACTGAATATCTCCCTCTGAGAATGTTTCAATGATTAGAATGAGAGTTTAGATTATATAACCATGTATTCCTTGAACCGAAGTTTTCGAACTTTGTTGATCAAGAGAAATAGTAGGATTGTGAAATTGGCTTGCCAAGTCCGCGAACCCAGTCCGCAGACTCAGTCCGCGATATGATGGAAATTCTCGACCGAGAATTTCTGCTGGGATTTCCAAAACTCGTTTGTGTGCTAAGTCCGCGAACTGGCGGAAGTTCTCGAACCGAGAATTTCTGCTGTGTTTGGAAAACTCAACCGATTAACTTAAATCCGCGAACTTGTTGGTGAACTTAAAAGGTTATGATCTAAAGATGTTCTCTGAACATGAAACATTAATTATTAAGGAATGCTTTATGCAAACCGTGGCTATAATGTTCATGAGTCGATTCTAATCGAATCGAACCATCTTTGTTTCAATTGTGTCTTGTATAGTTACATAAGATCTCATAGAAATTGAACAACTCTTAACTAGTTCATTTGAGTCAATTGAACTAGTTATGGTGAAGAAAAAACATGATTAATATGAGATGATCATATGGTTGACCTTTTGGGTTATCATGTTGAACCAACATACGCGTACTCGTTTGGGCATGGTTTTCTCAAACCTAGTAAACGTGTACCCAAGTGTGTGTGACAAGCTATGTCTTTCGATCTAACGGTTGAGAGATATTTGCTTGAATCTAAATCAGGTTTTCATCTAACGGTGGATAGAGTTTGCTTTGTACCTAAGGCAAAACCCTGATTTGAAAGGCTATATATAGGAGACATCTAGCTGGAGCAAAAATTAATCCCCAAACGTCTGTGTGATACTAGTGTGCTCGCTAGAGTCGATCTCCATTAACCCTTGATTTTCTTCTCTAAAATCGGGTTAACGACTTAAAGACTTCATTGGATTGTGAAGCCAGGCCGATACTACTTTTATCGTAGTTGTGTGATCTGATCTTGCATCTTCTATCGTACGAGTACAATCGATTAATTGGCTTGAGATCGTGAGAGTTCTCCGATAGGCAAGATAAAGAAGTCACAAACATCTTAGTCTCACTGTTTGTGATTCCTCGACAAACCGCTTGTGTAGTCAGGAAGGATTGTAGAGAGGTGATTGATTAATCTAGGTTGTTCTTCGGAAATATAAGTCCGGAATATCAATTGGTTCATGTTACCTTGATTTTATATCTAAAGACGGAACAAAACCTAGGGTTTATCTGTGGGAGACAGATTTATCCTTTTGATATACTTTTCTGTGTGAGGAAGATTCGTTTATTATCAAGTCTGTGATTTTGGGTTGCAACAACTCTTAGTTGTGGGTGAGATCAGCTAAGGGAATCAAGTACGCAGTGTCCTGCTGGGATCAGAGGCGTAGGAGTACAACTGTACCTTGTATCAGTGGGAGATTGGTGGGTTCAACTATAGATCAGTCTGAAGGCTAGTGTCTGTAGCGGATTAATACAGTGTGTATTCAATCTGGACTAGGTCCTGGGCTTTTTCTGCATTTGCAGTTTCCTCGTTAACAAAAATTCTGGTGTCTGTGTTATTTCTTTTCCGCATTATATTTTATATAATAGAAATAATACAGGTTGTGCGTTAAAGTCATCAACTTTTATAATCCAACCTTTGGTAGTTGATTGATCCTTGGACATTGGTCTTTCGTACCGTCCAAGTTATCTCTCTTTGATAAAGACTCGCAGATTTCTATTTGTTTGAGTAAAGATCAAATCAAGAGATTGAGATAATAACTCCTTGAGATACTTTTTATCTAGATTGAGTCTGACTTCCTAGTTTATTCTCTAGCAAAGTATTTCGGAGTTAGTACATACAGATTGTTAAGCGAAATATTGGGTGGTGTTGTTAGACCACCGCTTTTTCAGAAGCAATTGACCATTATCAGGATTCCGATGATCTAGAAATTATGGAAATTGTAGCCAGTCTATCTAGAGACACCAGAAATTCTAAGTTTGGGGGTGATTATCATTCTCCTTGTTCCTTACCTTTAGCTCTTACATAGATCCCTCACTGGGGACTTGATATATGTGCCTCAACCATTGTGCCATATTACCTTCATACTAGCTCTCCCGAACCTAATAATATCCAAGAAGAAGTTCAGTTGTTAAAAACCCATCCTTTGGTTGATGTGGTTTTCCCAGGCAATAATACCTAAATAGATTTTGTTTTCCCACCAAATATTTTTCAACAAATTGGGGGAACGTATAAGTTTCATATGTGTCAATTATTAAGTTCTGAGACTAAACCTAATTATTTTAGGAAAATAGAATTGACACATTTGCTTAAGAATGACCACCACTCTCATTGTGGTCAACTGTGTGAGTCAAAACTGATTGACTTAGAGGATCCTCAATTATTCGGGTTATTATTATGTGCTTCTAATTTTTTCCAGACCTTAGAACCTGATTTTTCGGATCTTACTTATAAGGAGGGGCAACCCATGAAAATATTTTATTTAGACCCCTTTATTGAACCTGAACCTGAACCACAACTAGATGTAGTTGTCTTAAAAAGGAAACTAGGCAAGGGTGTGTTATGTTTATTCTTGGTTTGTTGCAGTTTCCTTTTGTCCGTTATAACACTTTTTAATGCAGATGACCCGCAGTTGTTCCGGTTATTGCTTTATGATATGAGGTGATTAATTCTTTCTTATGTCTGGCTGAAGACGTTAAACTTAGCACTTCTTGGGAGGTGGCCCAATATTCATGCGACGCGGTAATATCTTTCCTTATCTCTTTTGCTTCAAATGATAACAATTTCTCCTTGTTCATGCTTTAAATTTTATCTTTAGAACATTGAGGACAATGTTAGATTTAAGTTTGGGGGTATGGGAGAAACTTTTTAGTTGCAATAATTAAACTCCAGAGCCTATAAATTTATGCTTATTGAGGATGACACTAACCAATCTAAGTGGATGGAAACATCTAAAGAGTCTATTCATAAAAGCACAAAGCTCAGGGGTTTGAAATAACATGGTACTTTCGCCATATCTCGTTGAGTCCTTTTCACTTCTGTTTTTATTTTGTTTTCTTTTTAAAATATGTTTCTCTAAGTGATTAAGTGGGGCTCATGAATCAAGTTGATACCACTGCTAGGGTGAAATAGAGTGATTGAGATACCAAAACAAAAAGAAAAAAAAATTGAGACCAGAACATCATACCAAACGGAATAAATCGTCCAATAAAATCGACCACTGGTTCCCTTGTATATGTCGGCCGAGTTGATCTAGAATTAGGAATACCGATCATTGGTTCCCTTGTATATGCCAGTTGTATTGATATTAGTCAGACCAGTATCTCAGTCCATTAGGTTAGGTTCATTTTGGCAGTGGCCTTCAGAAAGATATGAGAAACACCGTTCTAGCCAACATAAAAACCATCTATGTTTTTCTATATCCATCTCTTAATATATCCATGTGATTTGTTGACTCCGGATATTGATGTCCATAGTGCGACCATCTGAGTAGAGCTCTGTCACTTATATATGAATTTTAGTATGCTTGAGTGCAAACTCGTGTACAATAATTGGAATTTCGCATCAGGGTACTTCCTCTTGTAGTCAATAAGTATGCCAACCAAGGAGATTCTTTAGCGCCTTCCAAGGTTCTACGTAGATAACTAAGCTCTGGAGTAAAGGTTTTTTGAGTATACCTCTTGTAAGCCCTCTCTAGGGGTTTAAAGGCTTGTTGCATATGCTAAATGCAATCGACGATGCCTGCGACAGTGAGTTGGGATTTTATTTTCTGAATTAGATTTTCTCGAGGACTAGCAAATAAAAAGTTTAGGGGTATTTGATAAACGCATTTATGCGTCTAATATATGTATTATTAGTACTCGATTTGTATTTATTATGGCTTTTTATGTCTTTGTAGGTGTTTTTGGAGAAATAAGCTTTTGCGGGAAAATGGCTCGAAAAGTGTTATGTACACCCAGTTGGATAAGGGGTACCTCACTGATAAGAGGAACACACTTGCTATTTGCACCCCTACTCAGGTTAGGGGGCGACCTTCTTTCACCAGTTCAAAAGTTTAGTTTTGGCGGGAAAACTTAACCAGTTACCTGCGTATTTTCTGTCCGAATTATTAATGAGATTTAATCGTTGTTTTCGATTGGGATTGACTGGATTGGGCCAAACAACGTTGGATGGATGATTAAATGGACTATATTGGGATGGATCATTGATATGAAGTTAAACAGGGAAAGGTATTCATCGGATTTCAATTTGGAAGATTTGAACGAGATTGAGCCAGATATTTTCACGGTAATGATTTGGTATTAGCCTGTTGCAACAAGACAGGGGAGGTAGGACTTTCGAATCGAGAAGAATAAGGGATTTACACAGATATTTTAAACATGGAACTTTCTCGGGTTTCTCTATTATATATGGAAATTAGAAGATATTCTCGGAGATATTTTTGTATATCGAACACAGGGAGAGTTTGGACAGTATGTGGACTGAAGAGAAGATATGATTTGTCTATATTAGCGGTAAGTTAGAGTTTACAAGGAAACTCAGAAGATGCGTGAGGTGAATCAAGGGAAAGAAAAATCCTTAACTTCCGGTGAAAGAATACGAGAGAATATGGAGGTTTAATCTTGGAATTAACGCATACTGTGGTGTATAAATAGTTTTGGAGAGTTCCAAGGGAATTATCGAGAGTTTGGGGTAGATAGAATCGGAGCAGAGAAGCGCAGGTGAAGTTGGAGGAATGTTCACCTGTTGCTGGTGAAGAAGAGAAGTTGAAGAACATTGGACAGACGACGACAGTCGCAGAGGCAGTCTTATTCAAACTGCAGAACAGAAGTATCATTGTTCAAAAGATCACATATATCATAAGATTTCCATCTTTACTCTATAACAGTTGGACACCCGTTGTAACAGCTCTTTGTAACGCCATTACAGCGTTGCAAACTGTCTGCTTTATTAGTTTTCTCTTGTTTTTCACCTAATTGGAGCTATGAACAACTATTTTGAGCCCATGAATAATATGAGGAGCTAAACCCCTTTGTTGAGGCGATGGAGGAAGCCATTTTTCCAATTACTATATGGTAATTTCTATTTAATTAATTTTTGCAATCTCTTTTATGATTATTTGCACTGAACTGAAATTGAATATATGATTCTGATTAAGTGGTTGTGTTCTCAATTGATGGGCCATGCTTGGGTTAAGTCTTCTGGTAGTTCATGCTTTCGATTTACAACTATTGTTTTGAGAATCTACTTGTCTAGGAGAAAATATTAGAATCACTTTAAACGTAAAGAGTTGCATGAATATTGATTAGATGAAATCACATAGAAATTGGAGATTGGTGGAATCCCGAGTCTCAGTGCTTTTAAAATCTTGATAACAACATCGTCTTGAGTTTTCTATTTTAAAATATAATTCTAAAATCAAATCTCTACAAGTCTTTAACGAACAACTTATTTACCACTTTTACAATGACACCGATTTCTGGCGCCCCTGCCGGGGACTTGTACTTAGATTTGTTTAGGTTTATTTTTATTATTTTTTATTTTCTTTTACACCTTTGGTATTTTTTTTATTCTTTACAGATTTGGAGCGAAGCTACAAGGAAAGAAAAAGTGTTATAAAAGGAAAGCATCGCTAAAGAAAGAAAGAAAAGAGGAGTCCAATGCGTGAATTTGTATATATTTATTTTATTTAGACTTTATTTCTTTTTATTTTTACAAACTGTAAATAGAGTTTCATTGTTGTAATTTTTCTTTTTATTTTTGGACATTTTTGGACTTTATTTTTGGACTTGGACATTATTTTTTAAAAACCCTAAGGAATGGTTGATTTAAACAAAACTGCTGCAGGGAAGGACGACAGTTACGATACTGTCTCGGCCCCTTGGGTGATTAAATGGACTATATTGGGCTGGATCATTGATATGAAGTTAAACAGGTAAAGGTATTCATCGGGTTTCAATTTGGAAGATTTGGACGAGATTGGGCCGGAGATTTTCACACTAATGATTTGGTATTAGCCTGTTGCAACAAGAAAGGGGCGATAGTACTTTCGAATCGAGAAGAATAAGGGATTTACACAGATATTTTAAACAGGGAACTTTCTCGGGTTTCTCTATTATATATGGAAGTTAAAAGATATTCTCGGAGATATTTTTGTATATCGAACACAAGGAGAGTTTGGACAGTATGTGGACTGAAGAGAAGATATGATTTGTCTATATCAGCGGTAAGTTAGAGTTTACAAGGAAACTCAGAAGATGCGTGAGGTGAATCAAGGGAAAGAAAAATCCTTAACTTCCAGTGAAAGAACACGAGAGAATATGGAGGTTTAATCTTGGAATTAACGCATACTGTGGTGTATAAATAGTTTTGGAGAGTTCCAAGGGAATTATCGAGAGTTTGGGGTAGATAGAATCGGAGCAGAGAAGCGCAGGTGAAGTTGCAGGAATATTCACCTACTGTTGTTGAAGAAGAGAAGCTGAAGAACATTGGACAGACGAGGACATTCGCAGAGGCAGTCTTATTCATACAGCAGAACAGAAGTATCGTTGTTCAACAGATCACATATATCATAAGCTTGTCATCTTTACTTTGTAACAGTTTGACACCCATTGTAACGCCACTACAGCGTTCCAAACTGTCTGCTTTATTAGTTTTCTCTTGTTTTTCACCTATTTGGAGCTATGAAAAACTATTTTGAGCAAGTGAATAATATGAGGAGCTAAATCCCTTTGCTGAGGTGACGAAGGAAACCATTATTCCAATTACTATATGGTAATTTATATTTAATTAATTTTTGCAATCTCTTTTATGATTATTTGCACTGAACTGAAATTGAATATATGATTCTGATTAAGTGGTTATGTTCTCAATTGATGGGTCATGCTTAAGTTAAGTCTTTTGATGGTCCATGCTTTCGATTTACAACTATTGTTTTGAGAATCTACTTGTCTAGGCGAAAATATTAGAATCACTTTAAACGTAAAGAGTTGCATGAATATTGATTAGATTAAATCACATAGAAATTTGAGACTGGTGGAATCTCGAGTCTCAGTGCTTTTAAACTCTTGATAACAATATCGTCTTGAGTTTTATATTTTAAAATATAATTCTAAAATCAAATCTCTACAAGTCTTTAGCGAGCAACTTATTACCCACTTTTATAATCACACCACAAACCTCCATTAAGAGATTGTTGGTCACTTGGTCTCCTGTTAAAGTCAGTGACCTGTGTTTTAAAAGAGTTTTAGAAACAACAGAAGATTGGTTGGCTTAAAATGCTCCCTCCGTTGCTTTTTCAATTTGACATATTTTTAGGCTAAAATGAAGAAGTGAAAATACATTTTTTCTAGAAACGCAGGTAGTGTACTTTAGGAGTGATGTAGTCTTGGCCTGGCGAGTCTCTGTTAAAATAATCAAAGACATGCCTCTCTTGTCCATGCATACAACATATTAGAACATTGTTGCCACGGTGGGGAAGGCCGACCGAAGAAAACACCGCTGCAATTTGACTATAAAAAAAGTTTGTGCCTAAAGTGTATCACTTTTCCTGAAGAGGATTGAGTACATCGTTTATTAGTTGCAACTTGCAACCGAAAATTACTTGATGTATAAACGAAAATATGGCTACGTGGTGTGTTAGCATTCTTTGTGGTGGTTTGCATAATGGCTATGCGTTCAATTTTTGAAAATTGCGCCTAAAATAATAAATACCTACGATTTTTTTGTAAAAACTCTAAATTTGATATTATTGTTTGTACTCATTGTGTAGATCTTTCTAAAGTCTTCCAGCAATTACAAAATTCCAAGACACGGATTTTTAGATATTATATTCTGCCAATTATACCACGGAAAAATAAGATACATAATTATACTAATACCTATCATTTATTTACGAAAAGGTGACCATATAGAAGGTTTTCCCTCCCTCGCTTCGCTCCGCCAGCCTAATTAGGTGACGATGAAAATTAGTTTGATTAATTGCTACTTGACTAAATGGCTCTTATAGGCAACAGCAGAAACTAACAAAAGAACTTTAGAAACATTAGAGTTCTCCGGCAGTAGAGATCATATCAGTCTGTTTCATTCTTAACTGTAAAAACCATTCTAACCCCCATAACTACCTCTAAAGAAGGCAGTAAATCAAATTGCAATCTTTACTACCTTTATTGTTTAAACTACATATTTAACTTACCTTTATTGTTTAAACTACATATTTAACTGTTTACACTACATACTCCCTCTGATCCCAATTAGATCCCAATTAGATGAGCTAGTTGGTTTTAAATTTTGTCACGTAAATATACGAGTTATCTTTCTAATCAAGAGGATATTTTTAAAACTATCCTTTTAATTGATTATTATTACTATAAGAAATATGTATAATTTGATAGTTATGTTTATATTCGTTACATAGGTGTTCTAAAAATGCTTCGTTATGTAGGTGGTCTAGAAATGCTTTTCAACGGTATATAAAGTTTACGGAGAACCTTGGTATAGTTTAAGAGATAAATCATTTCTAAGTTTTACTATTTATTATCCGTAAGGGTATAATTGTTAAAAAATACTTAAACATACTTCCATTTCCTCCTTGCCTTAAGAATTGTGCAAACTCTGCTTAACATACCTGATAATTACCACTACAGACTACTGAAATATTTTACAATGAGGGGAACAAGAGAAACAGTCTCCTGGAGTTAGACATCACCCATCATTACCCATCGTTTCTTAGGAAGACACCAACTGCAAATTAAGAATATTAAAGTAGAAAATAATGAGTTAAATAACATAAAATCCCAAAAATTTACTAGATAAAAGCAAATACCAATATACCAGAAAAATGGATAACACAAGGAAATTTACCATGACATGTACTTCGACTTGCATCGTTACCAAAGTGAGCGAAATTAAATTACCTGTAAAACTGATCTGGGCTCAACTCCTCAACGACCACAGTCTTCTCCACCAACTTGAATTCTTTTAGCAACTCTATCTCTAGTGCCTCCCCAATCTTTCACCATAATTACTTCAAACTAATACAGCCAAAAATTTATGGATTTCATAAGATAATGCAATCATAAAGAAAAAAAGAAACCGAGATACTCAACTTATAAGAACAACAAATAATACTTCAAGCTCGTATAAACCAACAATGTAAACGTGTCATACCTCAACAACACTCTGAATAATGTCTCCACCACAACGGAGAAGAACATCCCCCGCACGTATACCAGCATAATATGCAGGGGACAGTGGTACTACCTATAGATAATAAATGAAAGAATTTTTATTTGTGGCGCACATATAGCTACCATTCAATAGATACATACACGACTGCTTACAGTACAAACTAGATTGTTTGCTTCTCAATCAATTAACAACTCCGAACCATGATAGAATCGGAGGGGGAATCAAATGCCATATATCAAACAGACAAGAAGGAAATTAATATTAGGAATTGATAACTCACAACTACACTTAGTTCATATGAAGTTATGTGCCTATTTTATCAAGCTACAAAAGAAAGTATGCTATATAACCATTGTTTTTCCAACTGCTATCATAATGAGCAAATCGCATACACTTTTGAATATTTGTTATATTATATACCCTTGAACCCAAAGATAATAAGCACTTGACAAAATAAATTTTCAATTTGATTAAAAACATTAGTGGTTATCAGCTTGACTTAAATTTATTTGAAATGATCAGAAAAGTAATAAACATAGACATCAAACTCCAGAAACAATGCATTCCGAAAGTAGAAAGCTTTGACATACAAAATTACAACCTTCATAATGCAAACTTTTAGTCACATTCTCTTGTATTAACTGAGTAGAAATTACACAAAAGGGTAAGAAGCATTGTACCTCTTTAACAAGAATTCCTGTAGATATGTCAGGAAATGCCCGGTTAATTTTTTCCATCATTTGCATACTTGTTCCAGTAGAGAAATTAGCTCCTTTGATTCCAAAATTAGGCCGAACAAATTTCCTATATAATAAGAAACACATTAAATCATGATCACTACTATGGTAATTTTTACAATGAAATCTTCGTAAACAACAGGTGATTGTTGCAAATAATCAAATGGTGCTCTAGCTGGTGATAACACTCAAAGCCCAAATCATGCAGTAATGTCCACAAAATTATAAGTATAAGGCCAAAAAACAATGCCCTTGGAGCTCAATAATTTGATAAAAAAAATCCACCTTACACATTAACCTTTAACCCGAAATGCATAGCACTATTAAAGCAAGAAAAGACATTGAATGAAGTATCTCAAGCACTTTACAGCCAGCTAGGAGGAGAAATAACAACAGTTTGAAGACTTTGCAAGAGTAAAAGATGGAAAATTATGGTAAAACTAATAAATTTGTAGAGCAAAAAAGTAACTAAATTTGCGCTAAACTATGAAAGTGATGAATCAGGGCACAAAGTGGTGCAGGAGCATTTTAGGATTTCTATATTAGTTAGCTTTGTTTCTTTGTTTTTATTTATCAGCTCCTACAGAGGCGTTTTGGTCAGTCTAGATAGTTTTACGTTTCTTTCCTACGGTTTCTTTGTAGTATAAATAGTAGTTATCGTGACCTTTAGAAGACGGACTTGATTATTGTTTTAGAAAATATTCGAAGGATTATCAAAGAGTAATTTGGCTTTGTGCCATGGACTATATTTATCAACATCTGGTTGATTTCTATAGATCTATTTATCTGTTCTCTGTTTTCTAGTAGTTTATGCCTGTGTGTTAGCCAGTCCGCATCAATTGGATTCAGAGCCGAAATCGATTCTACAAACTTCATTACAAAGCCAAAGAAATATGATGATGATCCTATAGAGAAAGATAAAGGTTGAAGTAGAGTATGTTGGGCAGCTCTTACAAAAGTATTTAAACAAGAGAGTTAAGGGGGAAAAGCAGAAAAAGGACTACTGTCAGTCTTGTTTTTGTTATAATAAAACAGTTGCGTTACAGGAAATAACATGCAAAACATTTAACTTACCCGTGTTTTTCGAAGTGTTCTATGCACTTCAAAACAATATTAATAGGCATAAATGGTGTGTATTCTTCGAGAAAGAAATTGATGCCAATTACCTCTCCATCACCATTAATGAGAGGTCCACCAGTACCACACTAACACAAGAGTAAAAACAATAAGTAAGCGAATCTCGTCTTTTTTATATTGGTTAGAGCGAAATACTGAAAAAGAAAAGCAAAAGTAAAATACAAGAATAATAACAATTAAATTACCTTTGAGATGTTGCAGGTCGTTTTGAGCATCAGCGGACAATCCAAATCGCAACATTCATTTCTGAACAAAATATACAAAACAAAAGTAATTAATAAAAAAATCTTAATAAATAACAATCATGTGCAACAAAGAGAAAATGTAATGTTTTTTACCTGAATGTTCCAGGAGCAGACATCACTGTATATGGTTCCTGAAAGAACCGACCAACAGATATCACCTCATCTCCATGGGAAAGATGAAAAGTGTCAGAGTGTCGACGAAGAAATCCCCCTCTTGCAGCTGCTTTATTGATCACTTTGACACCTTTCAGAATTGCAGGCACCAACGGTTGAATTGATTCAACTTTCAGAAGTGCAATGTTATAATGGATATCATACTGAAACGCACGAACATCAAATCTCCTTCCAATCTCCTTCCATCGTGCAAACAAATTTGGGCCTAATATAACAACAAAATTATTCAAAAATAATATTTTATAATAGTTCAACAAGCTCATTACTCATAAGTAAGTTATGAACACTAACCACATACTCAACGCCATTTCTAGAATCACCAAACATGCTTCCAGATGTTAATATAGTAGATACATATTTCATGTTAACTTGATCACATTTGATAACTGTGCCGCTACCAAAGAAATGAAATTTTTTATCAGCAGAAACAGATGCCATGCTCACTACACTTTTAGATACTTTTACGGTTGATATTTTTATGTCACTAGATAAATCCTTATTCTGCTTGTGCATGCTATCAAACTTTTCGCCAAAAGTATTCACATATTGACACCAAGAACCTAAAAGGAACCACAAGATAAATGAATCATAACCCTAAAACTTAGAAATCCAAAACAGCTAATAATCCGAACTAAAAAAATAAAATCTACTAACCTGTGCTCTTCTTTCTTTTAGAATTTGATTGCTCCATTATCTCTTTCCTTTTACTTTCACATATGCACAAATTTCCCAATTAGGAAGTATAATTTGGTTCAGTATGATAACCCCAAAACTCAATAAGTTTAGAGACCTAGAAATCAAAATTTACAAAAGAAAACAGTCTAATGCCCATCCTAATAACTACTGCAATCAACCCTTCAAAACTTAGCGAAAAACAAAAACACCCCCTTCTCATGATTCCGTAAACACCCATAGAAAAAAGAGAGGAGAGAAAGATAAATACCTTAAGTTATAAAGAATATTTAGGAAAACCTTTTTTTTTCCACGAGAAACGAAAGAGAGAAACCAAAAGATCTAAAACTTGTCTGAATTATTTTTCGGGAAAAAATCTAAAACTTCAACTCGGGATTTCTCTCCGAAAATAATACAAGAAACTAGGCTAGATTTGGTGATTTTACTGATAAATTTATTGTAGGGGAATATTAAAAGTTCTATTAAAAAGGAAAGAACCGTTTTTGGGCACCACTCTTCTTCTCTTTTCTTTTTCTTTTTTGTTTTTTTTAGGGACCATTATTTTATTTTGGACAAGTTATTTGAAATAGTACGAGGACACTCCTTATCCATATATTTTATTTTATGATCAACATATCTTGTCCTCTGCGCTTGGTGTTCAACAAGGTGATCCGCTTGGTCCCCTTTTGTTTGCTCTGACACTTCACCCCCTTGTAAAATCTATTGCTTCTCGCTGTCAGCTGGATTTGCACGCTTGGTACCTGGATGATGGCACTATCATTGGTGACACGATGGAGGTTGCCAGAGCTTTGAGTATTATAGAATCTGAAGGACCAAGTAGGGGCTTACATCTCAACATCAAGAAGAATGAGGTTTTTTGGCCCACGCTTGATCCACGTAGCATTGAGGTAGGTGTTTTTCCCCCCGATATTGGCCGGCCTAGTAAAGGAGTTAAGCTGCTGGGTGGTCCTGTGAGTTTGGATTTGGACTTCATGAGTGACATGGTGCTTAATAGGGTGAACAAGACTATCCATCTTATGTCCGCTATCAAAAAGCTCAAGGATCCTCAAAGTGAGTTGTTGTTACTCCGCAATTGTGTCGGTGTATCCAGGTTATACTTTGCAATGCGCACCACCAATCCAGAAGCTCTGCACCTGGCCTCTGACCTCTTTGATGACCACTTATTCAAATATTTGAGGCTTTTAATCACGGGAGATGGGCCTGGTTTTGGGCCTTTGCAACAAAGACTGGCCACTCTTCCTATCAAAGATGGGGGACTTGGTGTTTATACTATGGCCGACACCCGTTCCTACTGTTATCTCGCCTCCCAGATTCAGACTACTTCAGTGCGGAAGACAATACTTGGTAGCTCTTTCTTACTGGATAACGGGACTGCCTATCAGTTGGCTCTTCAGAAATTTATTCAGGTATGTGGTTTGCCTTTTTCTTACCGCGTCGATGACACTTCCCCCCCCCCCTCCATGCATTCTCTGGCAGTCACTTATTTTGATGCAGTTAAGAAGCATATCCCTGTCCAATTTACCTTGTCTGCAAGAGATTCCATTATGTGGCAATGCAATCAGATCAAGCATGCTCAAGACTACCTCTTAGCTGTCCCTATCAATGGGTTGAATCAGTGCCTTGGCCCCAGACAGTTTAGAGCAGTTGTTTGTTATCGCCTCGACATCCCTTTGTTTGTTGAAGATGGTTTGTGCTCTTGTTGTAATAGATCTATGGATATTTTTGGAGACCATGCATTACATTGTGCTAATGACGTGGGGTTGAAGTTTCGTCATGATTTAGTTAGGGATGTTATTGCGAGTATTTGCTACAAAGCTGGTGTTCCTGCACGCAAAGAGGTCTCTTTGGGTTTTTCTTCAGAATCTGGCAAGGATTTACGCCCAGCGGATATCCTTGTTCTCAACTGGGAAAACGGCCAAGGTGTTTGCATGGATGTCACAGGTGTTTCACCTTTTACTGGTGATGGAGTCCGTTCTTTCATTCCGGGGAAGGCTATTTCTAAAGCAATTGCGCGCAAATGTTCTAAATATTTGAGTGAATGCGATTCGCATGGTTATGGTTTGGGAGTTTTGGCGTTCACCACCTTAGGGGAACTCAGTGAAGACATTGTTTGTTTTTTCAAGCGTTTGAAGAACTGTTTAGTTAGTCATGATGCTGGTAGTGGTCTAGGTAGTTTTATTTTCCATAAATTGGGTGTTGCTATTCAAAAAGGGGTTAGCGCCCAGCTTGTTGCTCGGATGCCAACTAAGAACGTTTATTAAATCTTGCATAATAAGAAATATAATCAAAATAATATAAAGGTATTTTTATCTTGATTATTTTTGTGTAATGATTAGTATAATTAACCATTGATTAAGGTTAAATTATAGTTGATTTTTTTTTTTAAAAAATAGAATTATTGAGTGATTAAAGTAGTAGTAGAAGAAGAAGATAGAGATTTTTTTTCTTTTTTTTTTGAGATCGGTGATTATGGAGAAAAATCATCCTTTTGTTATTAAGATATGCTTTTAACTTAGTTATTGTTGCTATAAATGGCCTAAAATATCTTCAAAATGAAAATCGTAAGAAAAAATTTCAACTAGGTCAACATAGTTCGGTTATATTATATGAAGAACATGTAACCGAACTTTCTGCAAATGTAGTTCAGTTAATAAATCCAAAATACACAGGTAGCCGAACTCGCTTTTAATGGAAGTTTTGATGAGTTCGGTTAACAGGCTCCGGGACAGGTAACTGAACTTTTATTCCGGAGTAGACGGAGTAATGTTCGGTTTCCAACATTAATTTTCGACTGAACCGAACTCAACATTAGAGTGAAGTTCGGTTAGAAAACTTTTTTTTGTTTGCGAACTAACCGAACTCAACATATTAATTTTCAGAAAAGGGTTCGATTAGCAGTTTTTTTTTTTTTGCGAACCAACTGAACTCAACATATTGATTTTCAGAAAAGGGTTCGGTTCGGTTAGCAATTTTTTTTTGCGAACTACCCGAACTTAGCATTTGTTGTTCGAATACAAGTGTTCGGTTAAAGGAAAAATATATTTCAATTAACCTAACCAACCCAACAAAATATATTGGTTTCAATGAGGACTTCAGTTAAAACTATTTTTTGCGAACCAACCGAACTCGGAGTTCGGTTATGAAAAATTAAATTCGTGATAACCGAAGTGTTCTTCGTGTTCTTGGTTTCAGAATGTTCGGTTACAAAACTAGTTTTTTTAAAACTATTCCTTACCAAACATGCCATTTTAACTTCCATTTAAACCATATTTTTATGATTTCTACTCAATTTTCCCAATCAAAAAACGAATTAAAAAGATTGATGAGTTTTTCAATCGAACGAGGAACGTCAAGGAAAAAGAGAAGAAGAAGAGAATAATTTTTTTTTTCAAAACTAAAAAATTTCGATTCCCCTCCTGTTTTTGTTTTTGTTTTTGATTTTGGTTACTAGATTCATTTAGATGTATATGATTAGATTTATATAGTTATTAAGTTAGTTTTAGTTTAAGTTAATGTAAAGGGTAAATGTGTATTACCTAACTTTATGATACCCCTTATATAAGTATAGGGAGGTTGGCCTAATAAGACCATGGTCCCCCGAAAAAATCATGGTCCCTGAAAAATGGTTCAAAGGAAAACAAATCCATTTGGTCAATTATTGGGCCGGACTAGCACAGTTTGGTCCTTCGAAAAAACGGGATTTCAATCTGGCCCAACGAAAATATTTTGGGATTTCCGGCCTGTTCAGTTTACGGGAAGAGAATGCGATACCTGAGAATATATGATTCCAGGAATATAGTTCCCCGAGAATATGATTCCTTTAATCTTGTTTGGTTTAGTCAGGATTAGGATCAAAAAGTAAGTGAATAGTTATCAAAATAAAAATAAAAACATTGAAAGAAAATCGATTTCCTACCGATGGGAATCATAAACCCCCCTTCTAGGTGGGTTTTCTATTCCCTATATTTGGAAAACCTAAAAGTAAAGTAATAGAATTCATGCAGTTATTACACTTCCCAGGAATACGATTCCATACCCATAAAACAAACACGCTATTCGACCTGGCCTAACGAAAATATTTTTAAACGCCTAAGAACAGTGCATCACAGTATTATATATGGATGACTGCATCCCATTAAAAATAGAACCCTGTTTTAGGGCATACCATATAAAGACAAAAGTTGGTTATTAGATAGTAATCTTAAAAGTCCCTTATCCATATATTTTGCTTAATGTCAAAATTGTCCTTATTTATATTTTTTATTTTTTAAGATTTAAATTTTTAAATTTTTAACTTTTTTTTTCTTTTTTTTTATTCACAACACACTAGGTTCAGGTGACAAATTTTCAGCCGAACTTGAAGAACGATGAGAAGTTCGGCTGATAATTTATTGGCCGAACCAAGGTGTTATAAAAATATACCTATATTCGGCTGACAAGTTATCAGCCAAACCTCCCTCTGTAACTATCGAACTTAGGTTCGGCTAATTCGAGCAAAAAATAAGACAAACGCACTTAGTGTTGTTCTTCATAAATCGAAGTTTGGCTATCATTTTTGTGTTTAATTATCATCCGAACTGTTCATCAGCACATTCAAGATGAAAAAAACAATGAGCAATTCGACTAATAATTCGTTTTAATTATCAACCGAACTTAATTCTGCAACTACCAAAAATTTCTATTTTCTTTAATCTTAATCTATCAATCAAATTTAGAAGAAAAAAAAAGACATGGGTTTGTGAGAAATACTTTTGTCGTACATCTTGGTTGGTATAGGGAAGAGAGAATATTTTGAAAAAAAACAAAAACAAATTTAAATTTTAAAAATCAAAATCAAAATCAAAAAAATTTAAATGACAAAATAAATAATAAGTAACTCAATTAATTGAGGGTAACTAAGTAATTTACCTATCCTTGAATACCCCTTATCACCACACCCTAGTTAGGGTAATCATTTTGTATGCCATAAATTTTTTTTGTATGCCCTGAAACATGGTTCTAAAAAAATATGGAGATTTCTTGATAGGTCCTAGGCCATATAGTTATTTCTACTGGCACCCATCCATATTATAAGTTTACCCGGAGGTACAAAATATTTTAAAACAACAAAAAGACGTAATAAGCCCATGTGCCAAACGTGTGTAGAATACACGATCCAGAAAATCGCTTGTTACGCTAACATTAATTAGGTCTTCTGAAACTGTCAGACTGACAATCTAAAAAACAAATCAGAGAAAAAATAAAATCAGTTATTATCGCCTCTGATTGATGAAGTGAAATATGTTCAAAAGCTAATATCATATCTGCAAAAAGGATACTAAATCATAAGAACCTAATCAAATCTTCACCTATACTCAAAAATCAGTTCAATTAAACACAAGTCACTTCAATAAAACCAACAATTAACTTTAATAAATCCAAAAACCACTTCAATAACCTTTGATTTTATCTCTACTGAACCAAAAATCAACTTCAATTGAAAAAAACGGTGGAAACAAAAAACAAAGTTCAAGAAAGTCGAAAAAACAAACAGTAAAATCAACATCTAGCATCTCACAATAATCAGTAGCAGAAATCGAGAAATATCCAAATGCATTGAGTTATAAACGTGTGTTCCTCTTTAGATCCAACATTTTATTCCAACTTTTGGTGTTTTGTTATGTTTCAAAAGTGCAGATACCATATATTATATTGATTTATTCGATTTTATGTGGTTTTTCATACATGCAAAGACAGTTTCTAAAATTGTAGATTGCCTAAACTCTATTGATTATGTTTCATTAAACTATGGTGATTGTTCGACTTTAAAATTTCAAAAGGCATTTTATAAACAGTGTAGGATGGATGCATTTTAGTGATTTAGTTTATTTTACAATCATATAGGTGCAGATAGACTATATTGTGGGATTTATAGACAACAGGAACCGAATAATGCTAGTTTTATTATGCTGTGACACAGTAGACACCCAATACAGTGTTTTGGTTTGTCATAGATAACCAATAAGGTTGTTTTTGGTTTTTCATAGATTCAACATTGTGATTTCACGAAAATTAAGAATGAATATACTTTAGTGATCCAGTTTATTTTACAATTCTAGAGGTACAAATAACCTGTATTGCAGGGACGTGTAGTCAATCAGTAGCGAAATCTCCGCTTTTATTATTATGTGACACTGTAGATACCCAATATATATGATAGTTTTTGGTTTGTCATACATTCAACATTGTGTTTTCATGTGCATTTTATGCAAATGGTTTTTAAGGTTTACCATCTTTGTAAGTGCAAACTAGATATACTATTTTGGAAGTGTAGAGTCTTATGACTTCTTACGTTCAAATGTTGTTTGTTTGATTTTTGATACATACAATTGAAAAAATGATCCTAGGCACAGATTTCCTATATTGTGGTTATTTGTTTGGTTTTTCATGCTTGCAATAGTACAGTGAGATTTACACCAACTGATTTTTCCTAGGATTAATTATTGTTCATGGTTTTTTCCGGCTAAGCAAATCTTGTTTGTTTTAATTTTTGGTACATGCAATTGAAGTTTCTTTTATGATCTTGGAGTGCAGATAGCATATATGGTAGCTATTGTATTCATTCTTATGTGATTCTTTACATTTTCGTCAAATGCAGTGCATAATTCATATACATTTTTATTTTTATACTTATATGATATTTTAATAGTTCATATTTCCTATAATGTGGTTATTTATTTGATTTCATACATGTGATTGAATAGTATAAAGAGATTTATGCCAGTTATCTTTTCTTTTTCTTTTTTGATGCAAAGGAATGGATTAAATTAAGTTGGGGAAATTCCAAAGTCTAATAACAACTGACGCTCAACACACTTAGGTGGTTGATCAAACCAAGTCTGGGAGATAGAATTCTTCCTATTGTATTTAGCTAACGTATCAGCAGTTTTATTACATAATCTAGGAATGAACTTACACATCCAATGATGGATTGTGTTTAACTTATCAAAAGTATCTAGCAAGATGTCTTCATTTTCCCAAGCAATACCTGAAGAGGTTTTGTTGATGTAGCTTTCTATGTTCTTGAGGTCAGTCTCAAAAATAACATGCGTAATCTCCAAATCCATGCTCCAGCTGACAGCATCTGACAAAGCTAGACACTCGGTGCTTTCAGATTCATTTACTCATGCATAGCATTTTAACTTTCCTCCGCACCATTTACCTGTAGAATCATGTATAAGAGCAACTCCAGTTAGACCTGTATTAGAGTCAAGTGAAGCATCACAACTAATAGTATGAAAAGAACTAGGGGGTGGTTTCCATGCAGGGGTTATATTAATGCATTGGGAAACTCTATAGCGGTCTACGGATTGCCTGTTATTGAGCGTATCAATATAACTAGCATAACTTAGAGCTCTTTTTGCCGTAGCGATGGGATCTGCTTTCTTATGCTGAAAGTTAGTTTCGCATCTTTGATTCCAGATCGTCCAAGCAACAATCATGATACGATTCAAGTTGAACCCCTATGTAGCAGCTTGTGAAGCTTGATTCATCCAACCCTCAAAAACCATTGTTATGTCTGCATGAAATGTTGCCAGGACTGCTGCTCCTCCAAGTATTTGCATCCAAACAGCCCTTGATAATGGGCAAAAGAACAGTACGTGTAGGAGAGACTCATCAAATTGCTTACATAAAGGGCACAAGCAATTAATATAACTGCAGTTCTGAGAAAGTCGTACTTTGGTTGGCAGAATATCAGAGAGAACTTTCCACCAAAAATGTTTGACACGAGGCCAAGTTTCTATTTTTCAAAATAGCTTCCATCTCGTGTTTGAATTACCAATCTTCTGAGATATCTATATATTGCCAAGACTTAAATCATGAAGTTTGTTGTAGGAAGACTTCAGTGTGAACTCCCCATTCCTTGTAAGAATACAAACCAGTTTATCTTCTACAGAATTAGGAATCCTCATATTGATTATTAGATTAACTGTATCCAAATCAAACAGATAATGAAGTAATGGCTCATTCCATTGTCTGCTGCCTTGTATGAATAAATCTTGAACCCAGATATAATGCTCACTGTCTGTGTTACCTTGTCTTAGGATTGGGGGATGATCTAATACAGATATCCATACATCAAGCCATATCTTTATTTTCTTTCAATTTCCCAGTGTCCACCTATTGTGATTCTTTATGAAGGGGATTTGTTTTTGCAATCCTCGCCAGGCCCAAGACTAACTAGTCTTGAGATTTGCATGCAAAATATGAGTGCCAGGATAATATTTAGCTTGCATTGCTTTTACCCACTTCTCTTCAGAATTGATGCACATTCTCTAGACAACTCTAATGAGTAAAGCTTGATTTAAGAGTTTCAGATCCCTGAAGCCTTATCCACCAAAATGTTTGTCTAACCCAAGCTTCTTCCATGAAGTAATGCAGATGCCATTATGTTCTTAAAAACCTCACTAAAATTTTCGCTGCAGATTATCAATTTGTTTGATAATTTCAGAAGGAATTTGTAAACATCCCATAGTATAGGCTGGTATTGTATTAGTGACAATCCTTATCGTAAGTGATTTGCTGCATTGTGACATGGATTCACTATTCCAGTTGAAAAGACGATTTTTCACCCTCTCCACTAAACCTGTGAAGCAGTTAACCTTGTTCTTTCCAATGATAATAGGAATTCCTAGGTATCTCTCATTAGAATTCATCCTAGGAACCTTTAGTCTTCGAGTAAGAATCCTGCAAAACCTCTGTGGTACATTTGCACTATAATACACACTTGATTTACCAAAATTTACCATATGACTAGACGCTGCTCCAAAATCTTCAATTATCTTGAGAAGATTATTCACATTGTGCAAGTCAGCATTAATAAATAGCAGACAATCGTCTGCGAAGAATAAGTGAGATATTGGAGGAGCATTATGTACAATTTTAATACCTTATATCTGGTTGGATTGTTCAGCCTTTAGGAGTTGTCTTGAGAAGGCTTTCATTACAATTATAAAAAGGTAAGGTGACAGAGGGTCACCTTGCCTTACACCTCTTGAGGGAGAATACGGTTTGCATGTAGCGTCATTCAAAAGTATGGAGATTTTAGTTGTGCTGACACATTGCATAATTAGATGACAAAATTCTTCACAGAATCCTAACTTCAACATAACATCTCTTAAGAAGGACCATTTAAGCCTATCAAAGGCTTTAGACATGTCTAGCTTCAAAGCAAGATACTTGTTAACTTCTTTTTTATTCTTCATTGTATGAACAATCTTCTGAGCAAGATGGATGTTATCTGTGATTTTCCTTCCTTGAACATATGCAGCTTGAAGTGGAGATATTACTTTTCCCATAATTTTCTTCAGTCTCTTTGATATAATCTTTGAGATGATTTTATAAGAAGAATTACAAAGAGCTATAGGTCTTAGATCAGATGGGAACTACTTGTTTTTTGTTTTTGGAATCAGTGAAATATTAGTAGCATTCAAACTTTTTAGAAGATAACAAGTTTGAAAGAATTGTTTCACCATCTCTACTACATCATTACCCACAATCTCCCAATGATGCTGAAAGAATCCAGGTGGGAATCCATCTGGACCAGGTGCTTTCCAAGGCTTCATGTCTTTTAAAGCTCTATGTATTTCAATATTGTTTGGGACTCTCATTAACTCCAGATTGTCTGCAGAATTAATCAAAGAAGGAATGCAACTTATGATATCATCATTTCTGTCAGTCACAGTGGAAGTATGGAGAGAACTGTAATGATCAATTAATAGATTTTCTAGTTCCTCCCTAGAAGTGCACCAGTTTCCATTTCCATCTTTTAAAGCCACAATATTGTTTCTTGTTCTTCTTTTGTTTGCATTAGCATGATGGTATTTTGTGTTTCCATCCATTTCAAGATAATATTCATCTCTTGCTTTTTGGCCCCAAAATTCATGTTGTATTTGATGCCAGTGCTCTATTTGATTCTCTACACGAATTACTTCATTGTCATTATCTAGGTGCTGACTGTTTTGCTGTAAAGCCTCCAACTGCTGATGAAGAAGAAACATGTTACTTTTAATGTCTCCAAACTTCTCCATATTCCATTTTGAGATGTATTTTCTTGTGATAATAAACCTTCTTTATAATCTAAAACCATGAGACCCATTAACTTGTACTCCCCAAGCAGTAATGATCTCATTCTTTAAAGTGTCATCTTTCTCATAGCATTGGAAGTATTTCCAATTCTTTTTTTTTGTTGCCATGTTGAATAAAAGTATCTAGCATTATAGAACAGTGATCTGACCCCAATTGAGGTAGGTGTAAGAGTTTTGATTCTGGGAAAGATATGAACCAATCACTGTTAACAATAGCTTTGTCAAGTCTTGATCTCCTAATGCCAGTACCATGAATATTACTTGACCAGGTGAAACATCTACCAGTATACCCCAAATCTTCTAGACCAGCTTCATATATGAGATTAATATAAGATGAATCCCTGGATGAAGAAGTAACACTATTAGAAGTATGAGAATGATTTGAAGAAGAAGAAAGATTGCCATTGACATGTATTATCCCTTCATTATTGAAAACCAGATTTAGATCCCCAAGAACTACCCATGGTTGTGTGATGCTTTGACTTAAATCTTTGATATAAGTCAACTGCTTCTCCTTATGTTGTGGATAAGAAGACCCATACATACATGTAAGTAACCATTCTGGTTTTGAGGGATCATCTTGTACTAGGCAATTGATTATCCAGGAATCTGCATTCACAACTTTAAAATGGAAACCATCTTTCCATAACAGAATTAGACCACCTGCAAGCCCCCTTGAGGGTATCAACTTAAAATTTGGAAACTTATATTGTTTAATGAGTTTCTTCATTCTATCCTCACCTATCTTAGCTTCAGAAATAAAAATGATATCAGGATCATATATAATGAGAAGGTCTTTGAGATGGTCTCTGGTTTTTTTGTTAGCAAAACCTTGACAATTCCAAGCTAGGGTTCTCATGTTTCTAAATGTATGTTATAGTTTCCCAAACAATATGTGGTGTAATAGTAAACTGAGTAAATAGTAAATTCAGAATGCACTAAAGTGTAATTTATACTAAAGCAAGGAAAATTTAATGGAAATTTTAGATATACCTCAGTTGCATTATCCTCCAGATGAAGCATAAGATTCTTCTTTGTGCCTTTGCATTGCATATCATTTTCTCCAGTTTTCACCCCATTTATATTTCCACCACTTGATTTTTATGGCATATCATTAGTAACTCCACCATGGCCAGCTAAAATAGGACCTTGAATAGAGGGATTAGAACCATTGTCTTGAATTTGTTGGTTTCTTGCTCTTTTAGAAATTCTTTCTTCTTCTGCATCAGGCATTGACTCCTCCTCATGAACCTTATCATTAGGTTCAATATCCTAAGTTGTAGCAGCATTGCCCTGACTCTTCTTATCCATATGTTATTCGTACTCTTTGACTGTCATAGCCCGTTCCTTAAGTAATTCAGCGACCTCTTCACAAATATTATCATCATGATCAATAATATAACATTGGTCGCAAAGACTATGGGTTTGTTTCAACCAATGATATCTAATCCAAATTGGTTCTCCATGATTCGAGTTCCACCATTCTCCTCTCTTTAATGGTTCTGAGAGATCTATTTCAATCCTAGCAGTGATCATGTTGCCTGAACGTGGCCTACAATTTTTTGGTACAATGGACATCTTCTTACCCAAATATTATATGGATTCATTAACAACTGCTTCATGATGATGCTCTAGCAGTAGCCCCTTGAATTGGACACTCCAAGCTTGTTTTCTGAACACATAATCCGCATATGATGTTGCTGTAGAATATTCTTGTAGTGCAAGCAGGCATATTTGAACATTCCATGGTGATTTTTTTAGAACATCCATCATATCCTTTTCAGAATTAAACTTGAACACACACTACACCAAATTCTGGGATTAGAAACAGAACCAAGTAGTTACTAAAACGGGTTGTAACGCCTCTCGCGCTGTTGCAAAAGTGGGTGTTACATTTTGTTTGTAACGGCTTTGTAGCCATTACGAATTTTTGTTGTAACGTCCCTTGTAACAACTACGAGCCATTAGGATTTTGCCACGTAGTAACAGCTGTGGGCCGTTACGAATATATTTTGTAACAAGGGTGCCGTAACGTTGACGAGCCGTTACTACGTGGAACATTGTAATAGCTTAGAGCCGTTACTACGTGGATGTTAGTAACAGCTTGGAGCCGTTACAAACTTTTTTGTAACAGCAAAAAAATTACTGCCGGAAATAAGTCGGAATTCTAAATTCAATACATTCATAACCACACTCAACAACAATTTCTTCAATCTATGCAAAAGAACATTCATTCAGTTCATAATCACATTCATTCAATTCATCTCAGGTTCATATAACAAAAGAACTGAAATTTCTCTAAGTACCAAACTTTTTTTTTTAAGTCTCAAATTTCTAAAGGAATACATGGAAGGTTCCAAGTTTCTAAGGGAACAAATACAAACTTACTAACTTCCTAAAAAACTTGAAGACATGCAACTTACAAATCTTGAAGCTCCTTTGTTCTCCACCCTTTCTGATGAAATAGAGCATCATTCAAATAACAACTAGTTCATTATATCCTTTGCATAGTGGCACTATCTTTGGTCCTGCAGCAAACCAAAGTCCATTAGTTGTCTCACCAGAACTGAGTACAATTGTAAGAAACACGAAATCAATCAAGTATACAAGTGCCAGCAAACCCTTTTTTTAACACAATCTAATGTGTCATTAAAAACAACTCAGAAAGAGAAAACAGTCTATATGAACTCTTTGACTGAGCAACTTGGAGTCGCATGCAACAATTTTAACCTTGCCAACATTCTCTTGGCACTCCTCGTTCTTAAACAACGCATCTTGCAAGATAAAGGTCCAGACATTGTCGCAGAACCTAAAGGTGTGCAGATGTCCCTGTAAGAAAAAACACCAAGCAGTTGATTTAAAATTTAGTAAATATCAAAGAAAATTGAACACAGATTGTAAGAAACTTTGTCCAAATTTAGAAGAAAATGAACAATGACGTGGAACTATAGAAATATCGGGATTCAAAGATCAATACCAATTTCAAATACGAAAGCTGAGGATAAGAAACACTAGAATAATCTAGTATAAGAAAACAAAACTCGATCAAATGATTAATGAAGCAAATGAATCATAGATCTTTTTCTATTTTCATAACAACCTTGAAATGGTGCCAAACTCTCAAGCAATTCTACATAGTGAAAGTCTTAAAGTTTCTGAGTATCTTCTCAAATGTAAAAGTAGTACTACATGCTATGTTTTCCTGTAAAAGTCGTTATTAAGTTGGCTGACCACAAAGTGAACTTGATCATCAGTTCAAGGATAGGGAGTTGGAGACAACAAGGTAACTGAAACTGTGAATGACAAATAACAACAAACAGAGATTTTGCACTACTGAGACGGAGTCCATTTAAAGACACAACAAAAGATAATCAACCTTAGTCCTTCATGCATATGAAATGGTGTTAACAATCAACCTTAGTCCTTTGCTCTAAACATTAATTATAAAGGGACAAAAAGAAAAGTAAAGTTCTGGACAGTTTTGTTGCAATCTAGTGAAAACATATGAGTACAGATAGGGTCCAACACCATAAAAATGAGGTAGAGAAAATGTTGAGTGCTCAATAAAACTTAAATAGTAATGTGTTAAGATGAGAAGCATGGTTTTGTATCGAACCTTAGAGCAGAAAGGTGAATTAATAGGCCATTAAGTCTACAAATCACAGTGGATACTTACTTGATGCCAACCCCACTGCAGTCCACTTTCCACCAGCGCAATACCTCGCAAGTATAAACTGAGTGTGAAATCCACAAATTTAAACTTAATAATTTAAATATAATAACCAAGTGAAGCACTTACCAGGGATTGATGTTTCCCCGACTGGCTACTACTGCTTCAACTGACCTTGTGTGAAGTCCATGTGCATTTACATATAACATAACAAAAACTACCTACATATATATCCAAAAAAATGATGAACTGAAAGAAAATATCCATTCATAAGCCGGTTTGTTTTCACATATATAGAAAAAAGTTACATTGGACCAAAAAAATTGCTTCAGGTAAAGCTCTGTTTCTGCATAGCTGCATGAGAGTATGCGCATCAGTTAGCATAGGTACAAAAGTGTGAACTACCAAAAAAATCAAAAAAAATATCCTATGAGTATGCGCATCAGTCAGAATAAGTACAAAAGTTTGAACTGCGCAAGTATAACAAAAAGATATGTATAAGTCAAGGCAGATATTACGCGATGCTCAAAAAGGCTGAGATCGATTAGCTCAAAAAGTAAGGGACTGTGCATCTTTGTTTGAGAGGAACATATTTGGATGAAGCACATATCCTCCAATTCCGACATCTCTGAAGGTTGTTGCATACTTGTTAGCTTTCGCAGTGATTGCATCTGGCATGAGAATATCATCGATACATACCTTGGCAAGATGTATAGGTATAGGATCTCCGTGAAACTAATTTGCTAAAGTACCAGTACATAGCTCACCAGTTGCAACTACTTCATTCTCAAAGTTCAGTAACAAACAAAGCGGTCCACCACGTACTCTTGATGAAGATGGTGATGCAGAATTCCCAGCAGGTGAACTTGTCGCAGCTGGTGATACAGTATTCCCTACAGGTGAACTTGTTGCAGCATGTGAACCTGTTTTAGGTGAAGAAAAAACATTTGATGGAGTATGCGAGGCTACAAATCTTGAGGTACTGGGAACGTTCGAGCCAACTGATACTGGAATTGCAGATTTAATTTCTTCCACTACACCACACAATTTCACAAAGCCATGAGTCAGAACACCCAGCTTGCCACCTATTTCTTCCACCATCCCACTAAGACCATCCTCCTTCGCTTTCAGTTCATTTACCTTGTGACCCGCTGGAGCAGAAAGATTGATTTGTGTACGAGATATAGGACCGACAGAAAAAACCCGTCCTCTAGAATCTGCCCCAAAAGCTTTAGTCATTGCACAATGTTTTTCTACTCGAAGTCCTGCATCCTGTTTTTCTTTGATCTCATCTTGGACCTTCTTGAGCTTCTCCTGTAGTATTGAGCATAAAAACCAAGTAAATTCCAATATCTTAACTACCTAGTACATATTTCTGAAAGATTTGAAAAACTGACTCACAGCGAACGGAACCGCGCTAGGTAAAATAGAACCACCTTCTTGTGTATGAGCTTTAACCCACACATCCTCAGAATTGATCACTACATCAGGATTTGCGGCCTCCTAAATTTACAAATACAATGTAAAATCATATAGTTGTCCATAAGGATGTTGAGGTAAGTTGTGGATTTAATTGAGTTACAGGTAAGTTGCGAATATAATAAAGTTTGAGGTAAGTTGCAAATATACGTACCAGTTCATCTCTCACCAAAGCATGAGTTTTGCGACCAGTTGTATGTGTGTATCCATATTGTTCTCTTTTCCTCTTATGCTCAATTATACTTTGCTTTGCCTTTTCTTCTCTTTCATTTTCACAAAATTTTATCCAATCCTCTTCTTTGACATTTTGTAGAACATTTATAATCCTTTCTTCATGAGTAGGGAAAGGGTCATAGTAGGCAACGCGTAACTCACTCTTAAATCTCCTCCATGGACCAGAACCGGCCTTCATAATATTTTCCTTTGATGTCTCAGGTACATCAAATCCATCCTGGAAAGATAGAACAAATTAATGCCTTACTTATTGCAACAATGATAAAAGAAGTTAAATGACGAGTGAACAAAAATCATGTCTCGGGTAAGTATTGTACCTTCAGGGTTTTCCAAGTATCATCCTTATACTTTGGAGCCACAACATCCCAGCTTTTATGTGAAATAGGCACATGTGTACTAGCCAAGGCGCCTCTTCGATGACCTAATGTTGTTGCGTTCCTGGAAACTGGTTGTCCATATTCATTGACCTCTACTGCTGCCATACCCTGTGAAATTCAAACATAAAAATAGGGAAAACCAAACAGAGATAAAAGAGAGCATCCACGTTAACAAAAGAGAGCAACCTAACACCTCAAAAATACGTGATCAAACAAATAAAACCAAACAATTCACGAAAAGATAGCAGTCATTGTATATATTGTTGTGTAAGGTAAAACACATCGCAACTGTTTCAGTTCAAACTGAATCAGTAATGAACAGCTTTTTCAAATTCCCATTGTCAGTAAGAACTAACAGAAAAGATGTAGGGACTTCAAATTTATCTACTGAAGACGTTAACTGATGTCGTGAGTGCAACACCACGAACCATCCCTCTTCAGTAAGATCCTTCGAGTAGAACGCTTGAGTAGCTTCAGCTGTAAGGATAAACGGCTCATCCACCATTCTATTTATGCTTTTTATTTTCGACAAGTTGACCTTTACAACCTTTGAAACAACATCAACTTTGCAAGCATTCTTATCTCCAACACTAACCCAATCACAGTAAAAAACAGTTTCTTCAAATTCTAAATAGTTCAAGTTGATTATATCTTTAATGACTTCGCTTGCAGTCTTGTAACAGCTTTCATTGACACCGATGTTTTGCGGTACATTCTTCACTCCAGAACTTAGTTTGCTAAAAGTAAACCCATTTACTTGGTATTTCTTATATGATTGTGCCTTGAAGAGTGGTCCTTGCACGAGTCTTTAAAGTGTTGAATCAGTTTCTTTGGCTTTTAATAACTGTTGTACAGCATGGCAGAGTCATTATCACAACCAAAACCATAAAAAGTTGTATTCAAATCGCTACTAAAATCTTTAGGGTAACACACTACCTCATCGCGCAACCATAGATGAAAACTCTTTGAGGTCTGACCATTAGACGTGTCACCGTTAACATAAGAATCATACTTCCTACAACCAATACCAATTCAAAGACTATCAGATGATGCAAACATAATAATCAGACAACAACTCAATGTTAACTAACAAAAACATTCTACTAAAATGCACTAAGTCACCATCATTCTACTAGACTCTAACATGAATATTTTCGTTTCTGCTGATGAGGACTAAACAAAAATCAGACTTGAATAGACATAAAATAGTTAAGTAAAAGTTACCTTTGCCAGTCATCTATTCCAATATACTTAGATAGGATCCAGTTGTGGCACTGTTCAAATTGTGCTCGAGTCAGAGTAATACTCTTTCCAGAACTAAGATGCATCTCATTGGCACCATCATAGTCATCATCCAAAAAAGCCTGGAGAGTATGTTTATGAGTACCATCACCATCATCTGACACGTCCTCCATAAGGTATAAGCTAGCTTCTCGCAGCGGACACCCTCTTGCAATGCACCCCTGAATGCACCTTTTATTGCGCACCAATCCTTTAAAACCTTTCATTAACCTACAAGAAAATTTAACAGATGAGCAAGGATGATTAATAGTTCAATAATAGTAATTCTCAACTTAAAAATTAAACAACAAAGTAAGGGGTTGTATTTACCTTTCAAAGGGGTACATCCACCTAAATCTGACCGAACAGCAGATTAAAGCTTCATCGGCCAGATGAATCATATGGTGGATACTAATGACAAAAAAAGATGGAGGAAAATACTTTTTTATTACACACATTGCTTCCACCAGACTAGCTTTCGCTTTTAGAAGTTTATCTCTATTGATAACCTTTGCGCATAAAATGTTGAAAAATATACTAATACGGAGAAGAGAAACTCGCAGATCTTTAGGTAATGAAGTCGTAGTATGAACTAGCAATGGAAACAGAGATTGCATCATTACATGGAAATCGTGTGACTTGAAATTCTTTAACTCCGGTGGACTAATGCTCACGTAGTTGCGAATGTTGGAACATAAGCTAGAAGGCACCCTTAAGTTCTTCAGCACTGTACAAAAAGATACTTTTCATCTTTTGTTAAGGTAAATGATCCATCTTCCATTGTTTTTTTACCAGTTGCACTATCCTCTTTCACCCATAACCGCTTTTTAATACCCATAGCTTCCATATCTTTACGTGCATTTACACCATCTTTTGACTTACTATTACCCATGAAAGTGTTAACAATATGCTCAGTTATGTTCTTTTCTGTATGCATAACATCTGTACAATGACGGACTGCGTTCGATCCCAAATTCGGAAAATCATAAAGTATGGACCTTCGAGAAAATAACGAGTGGTCAGAAACATCTTCATCGGCACCCTGTTGCAAACTATCCGCTTTTGATCCTCTTTTACGTTTCTTTGTTGGTGGTTTACCCTTACCCTGTTTAATTTTCATATCTTTCACCATCTTTTGAACTTGCAATCCTGTTAGTGTCCATGGAGCTTTACCATCTTCTACCCCTCCACTGAAATTTGTTTTGTCAAATATGTACTTGTGTTGGGATGGCAGCCATCTTCTGTGTCCCATATAACATATCTTCTTACTATACGGCAGCCACTCTAAAACTGTTTCTTCACCACAGGTAGGACACGCATAATACCCATGAGTCACACATCCATCTAGAGTACCCAATGTCGGAAAATCATGAATGGACCATAACAACCTTTCCTTCAACAGAAAATCAGAGTTCGTGAAGCTGTCGAATGTCATAACACCATCATTCCATAACTCTTTCAACTCCTCTATCAATGGTTGTAAGTAAACATCAATATCTTTACCTGGTGTTGTCGGACCTGATATCAACAAACATGACATGGAGAATTCACGCTTCATACACATCGACGGAGGAAGGTTGTACGGACACAGTATCACCGGCCAACAGCTGTAATTCATACCAAAGCATCCATTTGGATTGAAGCCTTCAGTTTCTATCCCAAGAGTAACATTTCGTGCTTCCTTAGCAAATTCAGGACAAAAATTATCCGCACACCGCCAAGCTGTAGAATCCACCGGATGACGCATGACATTAACATCTCTTTGTGCTCTAGAATGCCAAAGCATTTCCTTTGTTATCCATGGTATACCATAAAGTCTTTGCAGCCTTGCAATTATCGGAAAATGCCTTAACATCTTTTGCGCAACTTGTGTAAGTTTTCTCTCATCATTAAAAAATCTTACGTACCGAGGTTCTTGACATACATGACACTTCACCAATGAACTATTATCCTTCTAATAAAGTATACAGTCATTTACACAAGCATCATAAGTCACATAATCCATCCCCAGCTCTTTAATAATATTCTTGATATCTGGATACTTACATGGCAGGTTGTTACCTTCGGGAAGCAACTCTTTCATCAATTCTAATATTGCGGTAACACCATTGTCTGAAATTCCATTCTGAGTTTTTATGTTGTTCATCACTGTCGCAGCGTACATTATTCACTTTCCATCAGGACATGAAGGATATAATGGTTTTCTTTCCTTCTCAGCCGCTGATCTCTTTTTCTGACCACACCTGCTGGTTCCAACATTCTCATCCAACCCTGCTGTAACATTCTCATCAACACCTACAGTAACATTATCATCAACACATGCTTCTACATTCTCATCCATCCCTTCCCTAACATTCTCATCCACATATGTGGTAATATTCTCATTCAAACCTGTTGTAACATCATCATTATCTTCTACACATTCAGTTGTAGTATTATCCTTATGTGTTAATTGTGCTTCTTGTACTGAACTTTCCCCATGATAGCGCCATGATGTGTTCATCTCATGCATACCATGTTTGAGCAAATGCAATGAGATCTCGCTCAGTGCAACTAAGCCTTTACCATTCACACAACGACGACAAGGGCATGAAAATAAATGACTCCCACCACCATTATTCTTGGAAAACTCTATGAATGACTTCACACCTTGTCTGTATTCTAAAGACTTACGAGGACACTTCATCCATTTCTTGATCCCATCAGATGACATGTTACCCTTAAAAATTGATATTTAACAGAATCAAATAACATCACTTAGTCCTAGTGGTAGGGTTGTCGAATCCCTGCAAGTTAGCGACAGAAACATCCTCTCAAAGAGGAGAGAATGAGCTACAAGTAGCTTTTGTAAATCACCACTAGGACTGTTATCATCATGCTCATAGAGTACATAATCATGCTAATACCAACTTTTATTATAATCAACCAAATAAAATAACTTAATCCTAGTGGTACAGGGTTGCCGAAGCCCTGCAAGTTAGCGACAGAAACATCCCCTCAAAGAAGAGAGAATGAGCTACAAGTAGCTTTTGCGAATAACCACTAGGACTGTTATCATCTTGTTCATTGAGAATCAGTCAATATCATAACAAAAATTCCTAACTTTAGTTCATTTAAACTTAAAAAACTACCTTATCATTAAACTAAAGTTCAAATCATGATGAGCATATTTATGGATAATACTAAAACATAGCAACTTAACGAATATAATCAGCATGTTTCCTAGCTGCAACAACTCAACCAAAACTAAAATAAGCAATATAAGTCAGATAATCCCATACAAACTGGAATTTAGGTTACCAATAGCCGAACTTCAGGGTCTGGTTATTACAGGATCACTGAAGTATATAGCTAAACTACAAAGTAGATGTATCTATCTCACTGAAGTATATAGTCATCTACTTTGTAGTTCAGCATCTTTTAATATTAATAAATGTATGTCAAGTGGATACCTGACATACATGTTAACGTTTTTTAAGAAAAAATTATGCTATCTTATCTATCTCATACCTTGGAAATGCACCAACTTTCGCAGCTTGCTTCAGATTCCGTAACCGATGCTTTTTTTTCTGTTTGTATCTTGGCAAAAGGATCCTCTCCTGGCTCTGCAAAGACCAAGATATAGAACATCATTAGCCAAACTTTTAAAATATATCGACTAAATTTTTATATAACAATAACGGTTACCATGAAGTTATTAAATCACCACAACCACCATTTAATAACATTGGCCAAGAAAAATACTCATATATTTTTGCCTTAAGTTGAGAGTTCATGGTCACAAACAGAAAAACCATGATCCATAAATGTAACGCGGCTGAGGAAAAACTGGTGCATACTTCAAACACAAAATAAAATGGCACCAGCAATTACAGGAAATCCAAACAATCTTGAAAAAATATATTATGTGCACTAACTTGGGAAAAGCAAAACAATCCTTGCTATTCATAAGTTATTAAAAAAGCAAATAAGTGCTAGTGGAGAGTTCACAATGTATGATCCCTAGCCATACTTGTTGATATTCTGAAGTCTCCACCTCATATATTTGTTCAATAACATGAACCAAGAAGAAAAACTCAAATATTTGCTACAACATCAACAAACACTAAATGGTTCACTAGTTCATGCTTAAATTTGCTTTTCAAGCAAAATCTGTAGACAACAAAGATGCAAAGCAAAGGCCAGGAATGAACAAAAAAACCAATTTCTTCAGAACAAGTTTTTGACAATAACTTGTGCACTACAGTTTCTCAGACGACATGTAATTCAATGAACAACATGATTAAGCACAATTGACAATTCTAACCCATACTTGCTGACATTCTAAAAGCTACACTTTATATATATTTGCACAAGCATGTTTAGAAAGTTTTTTTTTTACTGGTCATCAACAAAGCACAATTGAGGTCAAAATACATAATCCCTATACATTGCAAAAACAGAACAAACAATCCTTGAAATATGTGGCTAAGTAAACTCTCAAAATACATGTTCATCATCCAAGGGTACACAACCACCATTGAACAACATTAAAAAACACTGGATGGGTCACTATTTCATGTTTAAATTAGCATTTCAAGCAGCAAAAAATCAGGAGACAACAAAGATGCAAAGCGAAGGCCAGAAAGGAACAAACAAACCAATCCCTTCAAAATAAGTCTTTGACAATACATAACAGTTTCTCAGAGAAAACATAACAGTCAGACAATCCTAAGCCATACTTGTTGGCATTCTGAAATCTCCACTTAATATAATCAACCTTATATAGCCATCAATTATTCGAGGTAAACACTGGATTCGTAGATGATCTCACCAAGGATTAGGCCTGTCAATGGATACCGATAATCCGTAACCGTTACTGCTACCATCCAACATAGCGGTAAACGGATATCTGATACCTATAAGCTAACGGATAATCCCTTCTTAACGTAACGGTAATGGAACCGTGTATTTTCGTTAGGTATAGTTCCGTTATCCGGAAACGTGCATATTGCACGTGTAAATTCTTATACCTAGGGTGTATTCGTCGAATGAATCTCATTCTTCACTTCAGTTTTATCGACACAATAGAGAGAAAATGAGAGAAAAGTAGGGCTGAATCAATCATCGTCTTCTCTACCTTAGAAATAATCGTCTTCTCTATGGAAATCATGTGTGGTTACTGATTAGAAACTAGGGTTTTCTTCTTCAATTTCCCTTGAGTTTAATTTCAATCTTCAAAACTCAATTTTCAATTTAGGGTTTCTGAAATTAGGGTTCACAATTTCATATTTGTGAAATTAATCATGTCCCAAAGCGAAAGAGGAGCATCAAACCATGTTGGTTCTTCACAAAATCTCTGATTTTCAGTTGCATCACATTACCTGCTGCTGCATCAAAACAAGTTCAGGGTTCTGGAATTAATGCAACACCTGCTTGTCCTGTGACATATCGGATGGTAACGGAAAAATATATGTTATCCGGTAATTCCAACATAACGGTAACGATTTTGAATTTCCTATTTCCGACGGAAATTAACGGATAACGGATATCCGCTAACTTTTAATGGTAACTGCAGCGGCAGAGCCTATATCCTTTACGTTAGCATCCATTGACAGCTACCAAGGATCAGACTGAGAGTTATGTAATATTATCAACCTTGATTTCATGTAATAAATATACAATTTTTTTGAATAAATTACCATAGCCATACAAATGTAACATTCAGCGGAAAGCTGGATATAAGGAATTTGTAGAGTTTCAATAAAACACACTACTTGAGAATGACTCTTGAATACACCGAAGGCAGTTCCCTTCCAAACACGTTCAATGACCAGCTGAAAAGGGCAGTTGATATCCACTTGACCTGATGCTGTGATGCTGAGCAAATACGGTTCCCAGAAATGAAGAAACTCCCTTGTTGACTCCCCTGGTACAAATTAAGAAAGGGGAAATTGATATCCACTTGACCTGATGCTGCAACACCCATTAACTAATTAGCACAGTGAAAAAAATACTATCTTATACTATAGAAATAAAATTTAAGAAAAAAGGTATCGATATTGAATTGACACCAGCGGAAGCAACAATACACGATATCCAGATAGAAGGAACTCCCGTGCAAGTGCTTTCCCAAGTCCCCTGGTACCAAATCAATAAAGTAGACAACAAAAATCTACTAGAAACCAGACATTCAAAAGTGTTGTCTGCAACAGTTGCCATATTTTGGTTGATTCATCTAAAGACTCTCAGAGTCTATATAAATGAAGCAATTATAATGAGTACAAAGACTCTAACAGTCTATATAAATAAAGCAATTATAATGAGGACCCAATACTCTAGAACCATATATAAACAAAACCCGATTATCACAAGATTCAAAACCTCTTCAAAATATTCACACTGCAGTCAGTTTCAAGTCTTTGCAGTTCTTTAAGCCATTTTATCAAAGGGTGACTGAGCACTGTCAACTTCAAATAGATGTAAACATTCTGATCCCTAAAATACAAATTAACATAAAACCCTAAAATTAGTTCAAGTTTTCGAAACTTATACCTTCCAAGTCTTCAAATTTCTTCAGAGTTCTTCAAGTCTTCAAATTTCTTCAAACCCTAACAGGAAATTAGAAAAAATAAATCGAATCAGATTTATATGAAGAAGATTAACAAAACGAAACTAAGATGAAACAGATCGATTATGAAACAGATCAATTAAAATGAATCCCCAAAAAAATAGATGAAATGAACCCTTAAAAAACAGATCGATTGAAATAACGATGAAAGCCTAAAAATCGAAACCTATAATGATTAATACTTACACAGATTGATGATTGAAGGATATTGAAAAGATTTTTGTGATGGTTTCTCGGCTAACACGATTTCTGAGATGAAACCCTAGTTTCCTTGGTTTGAGCAAATATTTATCATCTGAGCAAGTGTTGCTCATCTGATGGATTATTGGCAGTGTGACCAAAATATTAATTAAAGTACTGGTTGTTGAACCGATCATAATTAATAAGATTAATGACCATGAGGTCGTCATAAAATTATTAAGGTTGGAATCTGGAATGATGATCCTTGGATTCAGAAACCCTAATTTGATCAATTGATGATCAATTCATGGTTCGTCAGAAGTTTAACCATGGGACGAAGGAGGGAGCGACTACATGGGACCGTGGATAAACCATGTAGTATCCGTATTCTCACGTGAGAAAATACAAAGAACTCCTGAAGAGTTGACGATTTTTTGGTGAAAGAATGATTAAATGATGGTTTAATCATTTATTCGAAAATGCTCGTCTGACCCTTAGGTGAGAAAACCTAATTAATTATAACAGAGTGAGGGACCGACCATGGGGTCATGAAACCGGCCCTGGGTAGTCACGTGACCGCCTGATGATCACTTCATGAAAATCCAAAGTGTTTGGAAGAGTTTTGGACCTAATACGTGCAAATTAGGTCAAAACTATGAAAATTGATGGGACCGGCTTCCGTGAGCCAAAGATCTAATCTTGGTAGGTCAAGATAACGTGCTCGCGTCCCCAAGGCGTCCGCGTCTCAGTCCTGAGAATTTTGATATTTTCTGGCGTGCAATTGAGCGTTCATTCGAGAAAATATGCCAAAATTAGGGTTTTGCTGAAACGAGGGAAACTTCATGAGATGATAGAAAATAATTATAAAATAAGGAATGAGGAGGCGTGGGATCTCCATGTTCAAGGCATGGTCGGTCGATCGTTACCACGGTCCCGTGGCGCCTTTTCCTTAATTTTATAATATTTTGATGATTTTATGAAAATTCATGAATTTTTGAGAAATTTGATGAATTTAGGGAGTTTCCATGAATTGAAGGAGTTTTCATGAGTTCAAGGAAGCAAAGAATATTAAAATAATAAAAATAAAGGCGTGTGGGACCGTGGAAGGCATGGTCGGCCGGCTTGGGCCCGGTCCCACGAGTTTCCCTAATTTTTGAATTGAGGGAATTTTTCCTAATTTGAGAGAAATACCATGAAATCAAGGAATTTGATGAATTCAAGGAAAACTAATAATAAAATAAAGGGGCGTGTGGGACCGGCTAAGGCATGGCAGGCCGGCCAAGGCCCGGTCCCACAAGTTTTCATAATTTATTTTATTTTATTATTATTTGATGATTTGTGCAAAATACCATGAAATCAAGGAGTTTTTTCATGAAATTAGAGAAATAATAAAATAATGAGGAACCGTGAGGTGTGGGGCCGGCTGAGACCAAGGCGCGGCCGGTTGGCCCATGGTCACGCCCCACAATCCTTTTCTTAACTTTATATTATTTTTTATGGATTTATGACAATACCATGAAACGAGCAATGAATACTCAGCTCGAAATAGTGTATATGATCTAGTCTATATAGCATACAACTTTTGTCTCATAAGAAGTAGAAGAAGAATAGATAGACTTTCGAGTGATAGATAAGTTCAAGTCTTCACGTGACTTTTTGATGATGAAGTTCCACAGTTCCTTGGTGTAGATCTTCGTCGTTTTCATTGAATCACCATGAATTCCTTGAGCTCAACTACACTTTTCCTATCCTAGTCCGAGACTTAGCTAATAGGCTAGAAATCAAGACTTTATAATTTTAATCACTAACATTGACAAACATGCTTGATATAACAACGCATGCGAGGTTGACCGAGCTATGCTCTAACAGAGATAGTTAGTAAAGCATCGAGGGGGGATGGGGATTAGGCTCAATAATTAAACTTGCCATGAAGAATACTCAACCTTACTGATTGGAGATTCCAAGATCAAGGTTTCGAATGAGACAAATAATTTATGGTAGGTAAAGGTAAACACTATCAGAGAATTTCATTCTCTGTCCCTTCCCTATGGTGTTGATATGATAGTGTGACTGCATGTGGAGGATGACTTTTAAATAAGTCTTAATGAGTTCCATAGTTTCAATTTAAGATTGAAGTGGGGTGTAGCAGTAAACACTCTTGATGGAACTCACCTATCTGAATGTTGAAGTGGGGCCGCTTCCTATGAGAATTGAGCCGATTCTCTAGAGCATTCTGAGAAACATGATATGTCCAGGGCCAAATTGGACAAAACGACACGAACTTAGCAACGCCAGGATCATGCGTGGTTGTTGTCGCGAATTACACCAAATGTTATCAGTTCAAGACTAGGTTCACTGTTTAGCAAGTAGTTCCGGTAACTTCTCACTAAGTAAGGGTTCAAGACCTCATGGACACCTTTGCTTAAATGGTATTTTCCTTACTCTGATTTTTTCGTTTTTCCGAGATTTCATTCATGTGGGGGATGGTTGGAGAAAATGAGTTTTAATAAAAATGTTTTGGTCTTGGTGTGGTTTGATCTCGTGATCTATGGGTCCAAGGATACTTGCTCATTTTATGAGTGAATGAATCTCTTTCTAGTCCCACATTGGGTATAATAGAGAATGAGCTCCACTATATATCCATATTCTTATGGATATGTTGTAAAACAATTTCGGTGGAGCGGGTGGGCGAAAATACATATTTTTACCCATGCGATATGCGCGTATGCCATGCACCAAGTCCCCTTTTTACACGAATTTATTTTTGGCGAGTTTTCTTTAAGAAATTAATTCCAAAATTAATTCTTAAGAGTTTTATTTATGGGTAAATTCTTTTTACGTGTTTTACTTGTTTTTGAAGAAAACCAAAACCTAACTTGTTTTGCAAGTATTTCATCCTATAAATACAACTCGAAATTCTGTTTTGAAATACATAAGAAGCAATTCTTTTTTATTATCTTCTTCCTTTGTTTGTGCGGCGTTTTCCCTTTCCATCCCCGTTGCTGAGTTCGAAGAGAGAGTAACTTGCTTTGTGCTAACTCAAGTTATATCGGGTAGCCTTATCCTGGACACATCTTCGCTGTGAGGGGTTTAACATTACTCAACTCGAGTATATCCGCGAACTAATGTGTTAAGGACAACTTGTTGAACCTGTGATTCTGCCCTCGTCAAGTTATTTCGGTAGAGTTGTTTCGCATTAGTTCTTTATATATTATTTTTGATACTTCTAACGTGTTGTTCATTGTTGCAAGATCCCAACAGGACATTACGACGTGTACTCTTTTTCCTTAGTCAAGGTTTTGTCCCACTGGGTTTTCCTTGCCAAGGTTTTAACAAGGCATGCGAGTCCACTGTTATCTGCAGTTCGAAATGTTGTACTATTTTCCTTCGCCTTGGTTTTTATCCCTCAGAGTTTTCCCGGGCAAGGTTTTAACGAGGCAACATCTGCGGGTTTATCGCCGTTTTAGGTACTCATGTTTTCCTACGTTCATATTTTATCCCTCTGGATTTTCCTGACGAGGTTTTTAATGAGATAACAATCTTAGAACGGTGATCACCATCTAAACAGATATATATCCACAGAGTTCCTTGAAATACGATATTGGAAAATCGCATTTGTTATATTAGTTCAGGTTTTTACCGTACATGACTGTGGCGCTCAGGTTTTTATCCCAAACAGCATCCGAAGGAAGTGACGCAACCCTTACAAGAGAATCAGAGAAAATTCGTGAAGACGATTATATTCTTAGAACGGTGGTCCAAGGGGGAGTATCGTGCAAGTATGACCGTATGGACGGCCCACCACTCTATGCAGGTGAAAAACAATCCCGACTCATTTACCGCCCTGTTAACAGATAAGCATCAACAAGTATATCTTGAAAAGGATTAGCTAGACTAATTTTTAGATGCAAACACTTTTCCACATACGTGTCTTTCACTTATCGCTAGTTGGGGATTCTGATGGGCAATAAATAGCCAAGTTCGCATGATGTAAAGGGTGATATTATAATAAGAAATAGAAGTCGAACAGTCATATTTTCTCCACTATTAACAAAGAGTGCATGATAAGATTCTGGGTCTATTATTCTGGGTCGATTAATTTACATCCGTGGTTTGACAAATATACATCAAGGGCTTGGTTATCATGTCATGTGTATATATATGCTCTATATATATGGTATAATTTCCTTCCTTCGGATTAAATTTCCATATTTAATTGTAATACGGATTTAGTATATATAAACATGCTTAATTTGGCGCTTTCCGTACGTATTACATTCACCACGTGAGTCCTTGACCAAGTCATCACCACCAACAAAATGGTCTTATAGCAGTCTTCAAAGTCATTGTGAAACTTTGTCGAACGTTACAGAGCTGGGACCATTGGCCTTTACTTTCTAGGAGACTGAGAAGCAACGACTTTGTTCTCTAGATTCCATTTATAAACAAAAGAAAATAAAAAAGAGGTTATTTCCTCCTTATTTCTCCATATCCAAATATAGCCTTCCCACTTCACTCATAAACTAGCCACAGCTGGTGCATTCCTAAGGACATCCTCGGAATTACGACGAAGAAGACTTCTTGTTCTCATGTCCATAAAGAAGAACTCTAGCTACTTCAATCTTCTTCTGTAAACACAACAACCAAAATTCGTCATGCCGAGACCAAATGAGGAAAAACCAACATGCTGCAGATGTTGTACAGGGTTCATATTCAGTTCAGGTTTAACTGCTCTCTTGCTGTGGCTAACCTTAAAACCATCTTCCCCAAAATACTCCATTGAGTCATTTTATGTTCCTGTCCTCGACAAAAACTCAGCTTCTCAATCCACTGTCAATTCAACCACCATATCTTTTGATCTGAGATTGAAGAATGAAAACAGAAACAAGGGTATCTATTATGATGCTCTTGACTTAACTTTTTTTTATTATTTTCCTGAGAATTCAAGTTTTTTACAGATCGGAGATATCAGAATACCTGAATTCTATCAAGGGCATTTGAAGACTGCTCATCGACTTGAATCTATTCAGAGCTATGGAGTCTCCTGGAAGGATGTTAAGACAAATGGAAGCAGTACGAAGATGTTTCGAGTTGATTTGGATACCAGAGTCAGGTATAAGATTATGTTGTCGAGGACCAAACGGCATAGAATGAGATTAGGAGTTAATGTTACTGTTAATGATGAAGGTGCTAAATCTGTGGACAGGGGTTTGAGGTTTTCTAGCGCTGCTTCACATTTTAATGGATTAACGACTCTAGTAAGAAACTTTTTAGCTTTGTTGATTCTTTATTTGGTTTAATTTCCATGTAATTGGCCGACTGTTAAGGAGGCCTTGTATGTGATGAGAAAACTGTAATTTGTCAGTCACAACAAATGTCCCAGGAATTTAAAATTGAATTCTTAAATCTTACAATTTCACGAAATTAAAGTTAAATTGGGGGCAATCAATCAAATTGATCACAAATTTATGTCACATTTAATCAAACTTGCAGTTCAAAGATCATCAAAATAGTCAATCCGATCGATTTCAGTTTAAGTTTTCATTGAAAATAGAAAAAAATATCAATTTTCAATTTTGGAATATCTATCTAAAACAGTGAACAACACCAGAATATCATTCAAAAAGAATAACATGGGTCTCCATTTCTGCGATATAATCTTTTAGCTGTGTTGATTTCGACAAATTCTGTAGTCGAAAGACTTTTTTCTTCGTGCAGAAACAGAGTTCTTCAGTCGGGTAGAGATGATGAAGTTTCGGATCAGGTAAACATACTCGCATTTTATTTTCACCCGCTTATTTCGATTACAGTTTTTCTCTTCATTTGAGCATGGATTACACGAGTCGACTGGTTCTTACAAAAACAAAAAAAGTAAAGAAAGAAAAGACTTACTTGCTGGGAACTATCTATAGCAATCTTACAATTAATCAATGGTATTAAGAATGATTCAAAGTTCAAACGGACACTCGAACAAAACCCATACTTCAAAACAAATAATTAAAGATTCTCCTTATCTAGAAACTCAGACTCAGTAGAGAAAGAAAGAGAATTTTAGAGACAGTGAACAAGGAAAGAAAGATGGAGTTTCTGTAAAACCTCTAATAAAGGGCGGTGAGAACAAGGAATAGAGCTTTTCTTAGAAATCAATTTTGCTGTCACATGTAACTTCAAAAGATTTGATGGTAACCCCATCGATCTAATGGTAAGATTTTCGGAGTTTTAGATCTGACCGTGGCTGTTAGCTAACGGTCCACTGTTTTTTAGGTTTGGAATTCAAGTCGTGAATGGGTAAAATCTTATGGTTTGGTCGATGTGAGCCTTTACAGAATGTGTAACCCAGGGAACGATTTTAGGATTGTTCTTTTCTTTTGTTTTCTTTTAGAAACATCAGATTGAGTATATTTAAACTCTGAGGGCACAACACACGAGTTTGGCATTTATATGCACGTTAATTTTGTTGATAAGCTTTTAGAATCATTTTTTACCGACCAAGAGGACTGCGGCAAAACCTCCCGTCTCAATTTCTTTTTATGGATTCCGGTGGGGCCCGCGTAGAACAATAATGGGCAGTATTTGTGAGAGAAGTTGGGACGGATTCTTTTTTCTCGGTTCGTTAATAATTTCTGTAAGTTTTAAGAAATATCATAACTTCGGGCAGCTGCCAGGCATTTACACGTTAATTATGAGCGCATAATTGAGGGTGGTGATTATAGATGCATTTAGTGAACAAGGTTCTCACATTGTTTGATATGGAACCCGTACCGCAGGAATTAGCGTTGTTACGTTACGAAGCGTAATGTACCATATTTGTGTAAAAGGTAAAGCATTTCCGTGGATTTAAGTCTCTCTCAATTTTTCTTCCTGTCGGCCCCCCACCGCATACGGTAATCTAGTTTTAATGATTTAAAAGAAAATTCATTGTATTTGGTCGACCGAACGGAGACCTCTATATGGTCACTTCAGTGTAATTTGTCAGTCACAATAAATGTACAAAAAAAATCAAAATCAGCATTTTGGTTCTTCAAATTTTATGAAATTGATGATAATCTTGAGACAATCAAGCAAATTGATTAGAAATTTCGATCAAGCACAATCAAGCAAACAAATTACATGAGTTCATGAAAATCTCCAATGATTCAACTGGAATCATTCAATTTCAGTATCATTTTCATTAAAAAAAAATAGTTCAATTTTTAGTTCTCGAAATCCAACTCATGGAATCAATTGAAGAGATTCTTACACCCATTAATTAATTTTATATATCACATAGTCTAAGTACAAGCTAGTTTGATTCCTCCAAAAGAAAAAAAACAAACAAAGCTAATCGATCGATTAGAAAAACCAGAGATGTTCTTCAGGATTTTCGGGTAAAGAAGACGGGTGAACAGATCGGGTACCACCAAAAACCGAACCATAAAAACATATACGACCCATAACATATTTTCACCCTCTTATTCCTACTTTCCACTTTCTCGTCTTTTATTCAAAAACTAAACACAAATGTGACGAATATCTCTACCCGAAAATCTTATGAAAGTGAAGCAGCATCTGAGTATTGATTAATTTCCAGGTCACAATGAAACCCTTTACTCGTAAACTAAACAAGTAAATCATTCTGCTAACGGTGAATGTGATAATAATTTTTAATGAGTGATTTGGTAGCTTATGGGTCATGGCCAACATGAACAGACGAAGTGAGACAAAGCGGAAGATGAGACGAAGAGGAAAAGTAGAGACTAAGAGTAAGAGGAACTGAGGAAGAGGTGAAATAAAGAGTTTAGGTTTGGGTTCTTTTGTTGTTATTTTTTAATTTGTATTGTTATTTTTTTTAGAAAAAAAAAGATTTCCCTCAAGATACTATTGATAATAGAGGACCGTACAAGCTAAAAGGAGAGTTTCAATGGACCATTTATAATCTTAAATGTTTAGAAAGTTTAGAATTGCCCATAAGCACTCCCCTTTCCAGGAATGTTTAATGGTATATTTGTTACAAAAAATACAAATTTTTGCTGCTCAAATTACATTGTCTCTCAATACTAAATTGAAAGCCCTAACTCTAAAATTAATATCAAACTTTGTTGTGTTTTGAAAATCTGCAGTGATCTTGTATCTTTGTTCTTTGGCAGACGCATACTTTCCTACTAGAAGCAATAGAGTGGGTTCTGAATCACTTCTAAATGTTATTGTGTGTCCACTCCAATCGGATGCCCATTGGAAAGTTGTATCCGCTCCAGCCGCCTATAATTGCTCTCTGGTGGTGCAGTTGGCATACAAACCTCGAGCTTCTCTGGCAATTCCTGCATGGTCACACAAAGTTAGGCCTATTCCAGAATTTGTTGTAGAATTCATCATGCTTAAAGCAATATCTATTGTTATGTCCATCTTTCCTTCCTTCCTGTCCTTACGTTTGATTTGTTGTAACCTTTAAAACCTCATCATTCTTAGGGTTGTAGTACAACGACTGCATTATATCATAGTCACTTTTCATGATTGTTGTGTAGCCATTTAGGTATTTGATTACATTGTTTGTGTTATTATGATTTTTTTTTTAAATGTGATGTCGCACGTAGCTTTCCAAATATGCCAGATTATTGTACTACAGAGAACATGCCAATCGATGCCATAGCTACCTTTATCCGAGTTATCAAAACAGTTCATTAACCATTCATGAAAAGAAACTGTTCCATTCTTTATGTAATTCATATCAAAATTAAAATGCATCCAAACCTGAGTAGAAAAGTTACAATCCAAAAATAAGTGACTCAAAGTTTCATGTTCCTCCTTACAGAGGTTACAAATGGTGTTTATTTCTGGTATGACGGTCACCATTCTCATACTATTTGGTAAAATAGCATTGGTTGCTGCTATTTGGTATGAAAGTTACCAATCTGCTGTTATTTTACCAATGGGCAGCAGATTGGTAAAATAGCATTGGCTGCTTTCCAGATAAAAGTTTTCACCGACGGAGTAATATTCATACTCAATATTTTGTTCCGGTAGTGGTTTACATTTCCATTTGAGTTGATCTTGTTATATAGAGAGTTAACAGAGAAGTTACCTTTTTCGCTTAGAGTCCAAATAGTGGTGTTTTCCCTATCAATTATAGGAACCTCTATTTCCTTTATTAGATCAATGGTTTGCTTATCAAAGCATTTTCTCAACTTATCCATGTCCCATTCCTTACTTGTAGTAAGTAAATCACACACCTTTCTGAGATCAGTTTCTACTGTTGGTTTTTGAATAGGAGGATTTTTTCCGGGGATCCAGAATCATCCCAAATATCTATGGTTTTTCCATTTCCTATTTCCCAGAAACTATATTTTTTTATTTGATTGACACTTGTCAACAGACCCTTCCATATCCAGCTATCATTTATTTTGGGATCACTGTCAATGTCAAGTAAGTCACAATTAGGATAATATTTTGCTTTGAGTATGGAGGCACAGAGCGAGTCCGGTCTTTCTTTAAGTCTCCATCCCATCTTAGCTATCATAGCTAAATTAAAGTTTTTTAAATTTTTTATACCTAAGACTCCTTTTTCTAAAGATTTACAAAATGATTTCCAGTTTTTTAGGTATACCCCTTTCTTACAATTCTCATTCAAGCCATTTTCATTTTTTCCCCACCAAAAATCCCTTTGAAGTTTTGTTATATCTTTGTGTATTTTAACTGGAACTTTAAAACAATTCATTTGGTAAACATACAAAGAAGAAGTTACATTTTTCACCATAATAGTTTTCCCCGCATTTTTTGATCGATTAGTAAATAAAGGAGAACCAAAATATTTGTCTGTTAGGGGGATTACAGTTACTCCTAGGATCTCTTTCACTCTATGTCTGATGCTAGTGTCGGTTTTAGGGCTAAAGAAAACAACCGATTTATTTAGGTTAATCAGTTGACCAGATACTGCCCCAAATTCAGTGAATAGTTTCACCAATTTATGACAAGTTGATTCAGTAACTTTACAAAACAAAAGACAGTCATCGGCGAATAGCAGATGACTAATGGAAGGTGCCTGATGAACAATTCTTATGCCTTTGATTAGCCCAGAGTTTCATGCATTATTTTTCTGGAGAGAGACTCCATACAAAATAAAAACCAGTAGGGTGAGTGGATCTCCCTGTCTTAAACCCCTGGTAGGTTTGAAGAACTCAGTGGGAGAACCATTAATGAGAACGGACATAGTAGTTGTTGATATACACTGATGATTACACCATTGAGAGTTAAATCCCATTTTTGTCATAATTTGAATTAGAAAGTCCCATTCCACTCTGTCGAAAGTATTCGACATATCAATTTTAAGCCCCATGCACCCTTTTTTTTATTTTGAATTTTCATTTTATGTATAATTTCGTGAGCAATCGTAATGTCTTCAGCTATATGCCTTCCAGGTATGAAGGCAGATTGGTATGGGGAGATTACTTTCCCCAACAAAGTTTTCATTCTGCCAGCCATTAGTTTTGAAATGATTTTGTACGAAGTATTCTACCAGCTATGGGTCTGAATTCCCCTGGAGTTACCGAGTTAAGAGTCTTCGAGATTAGAGAAATTAATGAGGGATTCATTTCCTTAGAGATGTTTCCACTTACGAAAAAATATTGGAACATGTTTATTAAATCAGGTCCAACAATTTCCCAGTTTTGTTGGAAAAAATTTGGCGGAAAGCCATATGGTCCCGGACTTTTGTCTGGTTCCATAGACAGCAAAGTTTTCTTAATTTCAACCTCTAAAGGGGTTGAGCAAAGCATATCATTGTCAAGCTGAGATATGCAAGGAGGTATTATATTAAGCATATCATTGTCTATAGAAGGTTTAACAGTGGTAGCTATTCTTTAAAAGTGGATGGTAATACACTCAGCAATTTCAGTTCTGGTATTTATCCATTCCTCTTTATCATTTTTCAGGGTTTCAATTTTGTTCCTTCTAGAACTTCTCTTAGCTTTACTTTGGAAATACTTCGTGTTTCTGTCACCTAAAGCTAAGTTTTGGTCACTACTCTTATCCTTCCAAAAATTTTCTTTTATGGCATACCATTTCGCAAGGTCTCTTCTCTTGTCAGCAAGGTCAGAACTTTTAGTAGTATAACTTCGTCTTTTGTTTATCTTTTCTAAATCCTTTTTAATATTCTCTATGTTACTATTGATGTTTTCAAAACTTTTTCTATTCCATAGTCTAAGAATGTATCTGACAATGGCTAGATTTTTGTTAACTTTGAAAGCTGGAGATCCCCTTACTTCCAACTTTTATGAATAAGGGGTTTGCATTATTCGTGCTTAATCCATTCACCAAAGTACTTGAATGGGGTGGCCCCATCATTCCAATGGTTGTAAGTATTAAGACGAATAGGTACATGGTCAGAAGCAAGAGGACACAGATGCTTAATGCTAGAGTTATGGAATTTCTGTTCCATTTGGAGTTAACCAAGGCCCTGTCCAATCTTTGTTCTATGTTTTGAGTATCATTCATGTGATTATTCCAAGTAAAATTGTACCCCAAAAAACCTAGATCTATCAGATTACATTTGTTTATTAGATTGTTAAAGATTTTTGCCTCATTGTTTTTAAAAGGAAAGCTACTATTTTTTTCCTGTTCATGAAGAACCACATTCAAATCACAAATTATTATCCAAGGTTTGTTCATATTAGCTGCCATATCTTTTATTATTTTCCAAGATTGCAGTTTTAATCGCATGTATGTACTTCCAGAAAAGCATGTGAGAACCCAACTAGTGTCATTTATATGATTTGTAACAGTTGCATTAATGTCATTGTGAACATAATCATTTATTTGAATTATCACATTATACTTCCAGATAAGGCAGAGACCGCCTGCGCTTCCCCTTGGAGGTACAAGATGGTAGTTATAAATATTTACGTTTCTCAAAATTGTGTGCATTTCTTTATTTTGTTGTTTAGTTTCGGATAAGAAGAGAATGTCTGGGTTTTCTTTCTATAAAGTATCTAACAGACTATTCCTAGCATCTAATTTCCCTAAACCTTGGCAATTCCAAGCAATCAAGCTTATAAAATGACAGAAATGGGAAACAACGTGATATGTGAACATTTCTAGCACAATATAATAGTTAAAATTCATATGGATGTGTATCCTAATCCCATGCTCATGCTTGCTATCATTGTGTTTACTTATTATAGTTTTATAGAAAGTATTAGTTTCAAGTTTTGTACTTACCTTCTCTGTCCAAGAATGATCCAACAATATCTTTGTGACCAAATCATCCTTACAAACTTTGTTTTGTAGTCTCCTAAACTTCCAAAAACTATAGGTTTTAGAGAACAGGCTATGGAGAGTCATAAAAAGACTATGGGACAATCACCTGAAAAGGGGTAGAAGAGTAAAATCAGAAAGCAATTTGGGCGAAAAGAGTTACCAAAGATAATCAGTAGTAAGAAAATTGATGCGTTAGATCAAAATTCAGAAAAATATAGAAATAATTGAATAATTAAAGAGGCAAAGAGTCTAATTAGATTCGATAAATTAATAAGAAATGATCCCAAAATCAGTTAATAATTATAGCTAAAGAGTTAAAGCAATGGAATTTCTAACTTTAAGAACAATTAGAGAAATAAATATGATAAAGAAAATTTATTAAAACAAGAAGATGATAGGTGCACTAATAAGTATTAAAAAGTCAAAGCTATTAAAAGGGATCGCAACAAAGGTTAGAAAAAGAGAGTGACGTAGATGCAGATGCAGGCGTCTGAAAAAGCCTTCGGATAGAGTTTTGAATTTGTAAGTAACATGAGACATTTTTGCCGAAAGAGGTGTCTTTGGTAACTGATGATGGTTTCAGTATCTCCGTAGCTTAGAAAAAGCAGTCTTCAGTATCTTCGGTAATATTCTTAGTGTCTTCGAAGTCTTTCAATAATCAGATCTAACGGTGTCTTAGTAGCAAATGTAATCCAAAGTGTCTTTGTAACTGATGAGTAATGGTCTGAAGGAAAAATAGGTCTTTGAAACTTGAGATGAAAATTATTAGTGGTGGGTTTCGGTAATCATCACCGTCGAAGACGGTGGTACTGGCTATATTACGGTGATTTCCGATGATTCTTGGTGGTTACTGGCTTTGATTTAGTTGTTTTAGTGGTGGCGAAAAAGTCACAATTTTAGAGGACATATGAGAGAGATATTAAGGAATCATTATTAGTGCACTTGACATAATTTTTTATTTACTTTATCTGAAGGAGATAAATTACCAATGTACTCTTAATCTATGGTGAGAAATTATCGCACTTGTGTCTCATGCAGTTGGTTGGTGCTCATGACTCATGCAATCAGTTTTTGTAACACGTGGAAAAAAAATTACTCAAATTTCTGTTAATTTTACGGTCGCGCTAGGCGCATCGCCACTTACTCGCTGCTTTCATGCACGTTGAGCTGGTGTGGTGATGCGGCCTCGTGATATAGATGATACGTACTCCAAGTATCACTAATGAGAGAAATAAACGAGAGAGAGATAAATGAGAGATACTTCTTCCTTCTACCAAATGCGATTGTTTCTGTCATTTCTATTCTTATATCAGTCTCGTTTTCATGTACATGATATAAGTCATTTTCAAAATCTAAGGTTTGAATAATCTAAACATTAATCGAAAATTTGGTTGAAAATTATATTAAAACTGAGAAAAAAGATCTAGTGAACGTTCTTCATCTAATTGATGATTGCTCTGAAGATAATTGTCTCATCTCCGCTCCCTGTAATCAACATCGTAATCCATAATGTTTAGATATAATTTTCAACCAATTTTTCGATTAATGTTTAGATTATTCAAACCTTAGATCTTAAAAATGATTTATATCATGTACATGAATAACGAGACTGATATAAGAATGGAAATGACAGAAACAATTAGGGCTGCACAAGAACCGGTCTACACGACCTGGACCGGAGTAGAACCGTAAAAACCGGACCGGTACCGAATCGGAACCGGCTTGACCGGTACAGACACCGGTTCTGAAATTTGAGAACCGGACTAGACCGGTACAGACACCGGTTCTTGGGGAGAACCGTACTTGAACCGGGACCATCTGTACCGGTTATTATTAGCCGTTGAGATCTATCTAGGTTTTTAATCTTAGCCGTTGAGATCTAGATAGGATGTCGAGAAGAAAAAAAAATGAAGAATCATTCTTCAGTTCTTCTTTGTTTCTTCTTCTCACTCAGCGGCAGCATCATTTTCTCGATTCTCTTAGGGTTTGAATCGAGATTGAATATCAGTAATATCAGTGGATCACCATCTCTATCAGGATTCAGGTCAGTATTCTTCTCCTTAGGCTTTGAAACTTTGAATCGTTTGATTGTACATTGATTTCGTATTGAACCCTAGAATATTGATTTTTTTGACATAATCTCTAGCAAACTTTTTGATTTCATGAAGTTCAAATCATGGGTATGGTTCTAATTTCAGTTTTATGATCCGAGTTTTGATTGTTTTGATTTTTTTTAGGGTTACTGTACATCTGGTTGTATTGATTTTTTTAGGGTTTATTTTTTCCTTTTATTTTGTTTTGGTTTGTCTGATTGTCTCTCAGTAGAATTCCTTTTCTAATTTCAGTTTTATGTTCTAAGTTCGTTTGTATTTTTTTTTCTTCAGATATTGAGAAGATTAGTCCAAAGGCCAAAGAAGAGAAGAAGGAAGAATTAGATTTTTGGGGTTCTCAAGTACCGCACAATGGCTTGTGGTAAGCTCAATTTTTACTCAACTCTTATATAAAAAACAAGCAATAAGAGTTCAGTGCATATTGATATGGATCACAATGCAGTTTAGCTATTCCTTGGCTTTACAATAGGATTTCATTTTACTCTCATAAATGAAGGATCAACAATTCCTGCAATTTGATGTAATTTGAAAGTACATATATGATGGGTTTCTACAAAGGACACACTAAGTTTCTCTTCTTCTTGAAACATACTTACAATAACAAATTTCTGCAGTTTTTATGGTGAGGTAGATGCTTAAGCTTTAAAGAGCATGATCAGTTTGGGCTTAACAATTTCTGCAGTTTTGTGGAAATGCTAGATTTTTCCAACTTTTAAATGTCACCGATTTCCATTTATTAGCTTACACTCTTTACTGACTACTGTTTCTTGTGAAAATTTATTTACTTGTTAATTTCCTCTTTAACTATAAATGAATTTCAGGCTGAACCGCTGAACGCTTAAGGATCCTGATGTGTTTCAGGGCAGCAGGTGTTACAAAATACCCATTAAAGACTTAAAGTACTTCAGAGTATGTAAACTAGCTTGTATTTCATTAATTTTACTCTTTCATTCATCTTCGTTGTAGTCAGGGATATGAGTGGGGAAATGATGAGTTCTTTGAGAACAAGTCTCATATGTTCTGCATCTTTCTTGAATTTAGTTTTTTCTCTTTCTTAGCTCCCTTTCTTAAAAACGCAGTTACTTCTCATTGCTACTATGTAATGTATGGAAATGAATGCAGGCTAGGATTGCAAATTGCAAGTGCAGGCTTTGCAGCCATCCATTTTCGCTTGCAATGATCGCATTTCATTTCTTGTCGACTTGCCGTAGACAGACTTATGGTTGTGGAAATGTTGTTTTTTACTTTTTAGCAAATTGAACTTATTTTGGATTGTTGTTTTGAAGTTATGGAAATGTTGAACTTAAGTATGTATGCAACCTGAACTTATTTTGGATACATTGATCATATGAAAATGTTGTATAACTTAGTATTAATTTATAACGTTTTTCGGGTAAAAAAACCGGTACCGGTCTTGTACCGGACCGGTACCGGTCCTCAAAAAGAGGTACCGGCCAACACCAAGTACAGACACCGGTTTCATAAGAGAACCAGTCCGTACCGGAGTATGTGCAGCCCTAATCGCATTTGATAGAAGGAAGAAGTATCTTTCATTTATCTCTCTCTCGTTTATTTCTCTCTCATTAGTGATATGTGGAGTACGTATAGTCTATATCACGATGCCGCATCACCACATCAGCTCAGCGTGCGTGGAAGCAGCGAGTAAGTGGCGATGCGCCTAGCGCGACCGTAAAATTAACGGAAATTTGAGCAATCTTTTTTCCACGTGTTACAAAAATTGATTGCATGAGACACAAGTGTAATAATTTCACACCATAGATTAAGAGTACATTGGTAATTTAGCTCCTTCAGACAAAGTAAATAAAAAATTATGTCAAGTGCACTAATAATGATTCTTTAACCTCTCTCTCATATGTCCTCTAAAACTGCGACTTTTTCGCCACCACTAAAACAACTAAATCAAAGCCAGTAACCACCAAGAACCGTCGGAAATCACCGTAATATAGCCAGTTTCACCGTCTTCAACGGTGATGATTACCGAAACCCACCACTAATAATTTTCATCTCAAGTTTCAAAGACCTATTTGTCCTTCAGACCATTACTCATCAGTTACAAAGACACTTTGGATTACATTTTCTACTAATACACCTTTAGATCTGATTATTGAAAGACTTCGAAGACACTAAGAATACTACCGAAGATACTGAAGACTGCTTTTTCTAAGCTACAGAGATACTGAAACCATCATCGGTTACCAAAGACACCTCTTTCGGCAATAAAATCTGATGTTACTTACAAATTCAAGACTCTAGCCGAAGGCTTTTTCAGACGCCTTCATCTGCATCTACATCACTCTCTTTTTCTAACCTTTGTTGCGATCCCTTTTATTAGCTTTGATTTTTTAATACCTATTAGTGCACCTATCATCTTCTTGCTTTTATAAATTTTCTTTATCACATCTATTTCTCTAATTGTCCTTAAAGTTAGATATTTCATTGCTTTAACTCTTTTAGCTATAATTATTAATTGATTTTGGGTTCATTTCTTATTAATTTATCGGTTCTAATTAGACTCTTTGCCTCTTTAATTGTTCAATTATTTCTCTAGTTCTTCTGAATATTGATCTAACGCATCAATTTTCTTAATATTGATTATCTTTGGTAGCTCTTCTCGCCCAACTTGCTTTCTGATTTTACTCTTCTACCCCTTTTCAGGTGACTGTCCCATAGTCTTTCTATGACTCTCCATAGCATGTTATCTAAATCCTACAGTTTTTGGAAGTTTAGGAGACTACGAAACAAAGTTTGTAAGGCTGATTTGGTCACAAAGATATTGTTGGATCATTCTTGGCCAGAGAAGGTAAGTACAAAACTTGAAACGAATACTTTCTATAAAACTATAATAAGTAAACACAGCGATAGAAAGCATGAGCATGAGATTAGGATACACATCCATATGAATTTTAACTATTATATTGTGCTAGAAATGTTCACATATCCCGTTGTTTCCCATTTCTGTCAGTTTATAAGCTTGATTGCTTGGAATTGCCAAGGTTTAGGGAAATTAGATGCTAGGAATAGTCTGTTAGATACTTTATACAAAGAAAACCCAGAAATTCTCTTCTTATCCGAAACTAAACAACAAAATAAAGAAATGCACACAATTTTGAGAAACGTAAATGTTTATAACTACCATCTTGTACCTCCAAGGGGAAGCGCAGGTGGTCTCTGCCTTATCTGGAAGTATAATGTGATAATTCAAATAAATGATTATGTTCACAATCACATTAATGCAACTGTTATAAATCATATAAATGACTCTAGTTGGGTTCTCACATGCTTTTCTGGAAGTACATACATGCGATTAAAACTGCAATCTTGGAAAATAATAAAAGATATGGCAGCTAATATGAACAAACCTTGGATAATAATTGGTGATTTGAATGTGGTTCTTAATGAACAGGAAAAAATAGTATCTTTCCTTTTAAAAAGAATGAGGCAAAAATCTTTAACAATCTAATAAACAAATGTAATATGATAGATCTAAGTTTTTCGGGGTACACTTTTACTTGGAATAATCACAGGAATGATACTCAAGACATAGAACAGAGACTGGACAGGGCCTTGGTTAACTCCAAATGGAACAAAAATTCCCTAACTCTAGCATTAAGCATATGTGTCCTCTTGCTTCTGACAATGTACCTATTCGTCTTAGAACTTACAACCATTGGAATGATGAGGCCACCCCATTCAAGTACTTTGGTGAGTGGATTAAGCACGAAGAATGCAAACCCATTATTCATCAAAGTTGGAATACTCAGGTAAGGGGATCTCTAGCTTTCAAAGTTAACAAAAAGTTAGCCACTGTCAAATACATTCTTAGACCATGGAATAGAATTTGTTTTGGAAACATCAATAGTAACATAGAGAATATTATAAAGGATTTAGAAAAGATAAACAAAAGACGAAGTTATACTACCAAAAGTTCTGACCTTGCTGACAAGAGAAGAGACCTTGCAAAATGGCATGCCATAAAAGAAAATTTTTGGAAGGATAAGAGTAGAGACCAAAACTTAGCTTTAGGTGACAGAAACACGAAGTATTTCCATAGTAAAGCTAAGAGAAGGTTTAGAAGGAACAGAATTGAAACCCTGAAAAATGATAAAGAAGAATGGCTAAATACCAGAACTGAAATTCCTGATTGTATTACTAGCCACTTTCAAATAATAGCTACCACTGTTAACCCTTCTATAGACAATGATATGCTTAATCTAATACCTCCTTGCATATCTCAGCTTGACAATGATATGCTTTGCTCAACCCCTTTAGAGGTTGAAATTAAGAAAACTCTGTTGTCTATGGAACCAGACAAAAGTTCGGGACCAGATGGCTTTTCGCCAAATTTTTCCAACAAAACTGGGAAATTGTTGGACCTGATTTAAGAAACATGGTCCAATATTTCTTGGTAAGTGGAAACATCTCTAAGGAAAATCTAAGGAAATGAATGCCTCATTAATTTCTCTAATCCCGAAGACTCTTAACCCGGTAACTCCAGGGGAATTCAGACCCATAGTTTTGGCTAATACTTCATACAAAATCATTTCAAAACTAATGGCTGGTAGAATGAAAACTTTGTTGGAGAAAGTAATCTCCCCATACCAATCTGCCTTCATACCTGGAAGGCGCATAGCTGAAAACATTACGATTGCTCACGAAATTATACATAAAATGAAAAATTCAAAATAAAAAAAAAGGGTTCATGGGGCTTAAAATTGATATGTCAAACGACGGAGTGGAATGGGACTTCTTAATTCAAATTATGACAAAAATGGGATTTAACTCTCAGTGGTGTAATCCGGTCTATCAATGTATATCAACAACTACTCTGTCTGTTCTCATTAATGATTCTCCCACTGAGTTCTTCAAACCTACCAGGGGTTTAAGACAGGGAGATCCACTCTCACCCTACTGGTTTTTATTTTGTATGGAGGCTCTCTCCAGAAAAATAATGCATGAAACTCTGGGCTAATCAAAGGCATAAAAATTGTTCATCGGGCACCTTCCATTAGTCATCTGCTATTCGCCGATGACTGTCTTTTGTTTTGTAAAGTTACTGAATCAACTTGTCTCACTTAGCATTTTGACCACTGGGCTACGGGAGCACCTTTAACTTTATCCCGTGAGTACATGGTTTACATAGTATCTTTTTCACCTAAAATAAAAACCCTACGCCCAACTACATTTCTCGTTTCTTCTCCGCATCACCGTCTCATCCCTTCCTCGGCTGCTGCATCTCCTTCGTCCTCCTTCCTCATTTTTTCATTTTTCCTTACTTTCTTCTCTACCTATTTAGATCAGGATTTAATTATGATACAACCTCTCTATCCTCTCGCCTTTCATTTTGCTTCTTTGTTGTTAGACCTAGATTTTTCTAGGAAGCTGTTCACAATCAGTTGATTATTTTTTTTTATTATTTATTGAATCAGTTGATTATGATTTGTATGGTAAAAATCGTACATAAAACATATCCATCCTACATTCCTCTCCTTACATGTTTGTTGCTCTCTTTCTTTGATTAATATTATGGTTGCTTGATTTGTATGGATTAAAAGAATGGGTATTAACTAAATCTTCAAATTTCTGGACTGGTTATATTGTTCATCTTATTTGATAAATCTATGTTTTTTACCACTTGTTTGTGTATACTTAAAAGTTAATAAAGGTTTAGATGTACATACATATGATTAACATCTTGAAAATAAGAAATCAACGGGAATAAGGTCTAATCAGGTCTAGGTTTTCTATATTTCGTCAAGGTAATATAATTCAACGGGTTGGATGGTAACCCGCGGGTTGACCCTAGTCCAGCTTGTTTTCTGTTAGGGCTATATATGCCAACCCTAACCCGGCCCATTTAGGCAACACGTCAAGACGAGCCGGGTTGAAACAAGCCGGGTTAGGGTCAACCCGCGGGCCGGGTTATAAATTGACAGCTCTAAACTGCAATCCCCCTAACAGACAAATATCTTGGTTCTCCTTTATTTACTAATCGATCAAAAATAGAATGTTTTGAACCTTTGGTTGAAAAAATCAAAAATAAGCTTTTAAGTTGGAAAGGTAACCACTTAAACAATGCGGGGAAAACTGTTATGGTGAAAAATGCAACTTCTTCTTTGTATGTTTACCAAATGAATTGTTTTAGAGTTCCAGTTAAAATACGCAAAGATATAACAAAGCTTCAAAGGGATTTTTGGTGGGGGAAAATGGAAAGGGATTGAATGAGATTGGTAAGAAAGGGGGTATGTCTAAAAAACTGGAAATCATTTTGCAAATCTTTAGTACAAGGAGGCTTAGGTATAAAAGATTTAAAAAACTTTAATTTAGCTATGATAGCTAAGATGGGATGGAGACTTAAAGAAAGACCGGACTCGCTTTATGCCTCCATACTCAAAGTAAAATATTACCCAAATTGTGACGTACTTCACATTGACAGTGATCCCAAAAGAAATGATAGCTGAATATGGAAGGGTCTGCTGACAAGTGTCAATAAAATAAAAAAATATAGTTTCTGGAAAATAGGAAATGGAAAAAACATAGATATTTGGAATGATTTCTGGATCCCTGGAAAAAATCCTCCTATTCAAAAACCAACAGTAGAAACTGATCTCAGAAAGGTGTGTGATTTACTTACTACAAGTAAGGAATGAGACATGGATAAGTTGAGAAAATGCTTTGATAACCAAACCATTGATCTAATAAAGGAACTAGAGGTTCCTATAATTGATAGGAAAGACACCACTATTTGAACTCTAAGCGAAAAAGGTAACTTCTCTGTTAACTCTCTATATAACAAGATCAACTCAAATGGAAATGTAAACCACTTATGGAACAAAATATGGAGTATGAATATTACTCCGTCGGTGAAAAGACCTTTATCTGGAAAGCAGCCAATGCTATTTTACCAAATAGTATGAGAATGGTGACTGTCATACCAGAAATAAACACCATTTGTAACCTCTGTAAGGAGAGACATGAAACTTTAACTCACTTATTTTTGGATTGTAACTTTGCTACTCAGGTTTGGATGCATTTTAATTTTGATATGAATTACATAAAGAATGGAACAATTTCTTTTCATGAGTGGTTAATGAATTGTTTTGATAACTCGGTTAGAGGTAGCTATGGCATCGATTGGCATGTTCTCTGTGGTACATAATCTGGCATATTTGGAAAGCTAGGTGCGACATCACATTTAAAAAAAAAAATAATCAGAATGATGAAGTTTTAAAGGTTACAACAAATCAAACGGAAGGACGGGAAGGAAACATGGACATAGCAATAGATATTGCTTTAACCATGATGAATTCTACAGCAAATTCTGGAATAGGCCTAACTTTGTGTGACCATGCAGGAATTGCCAGAGAAGCTCGAGGTTTGCATGCCAACTGCACCACCAGAGAGCAACTAGAGGCGGCTGGAGCGGATGCAGCTTTCCAGTGGGCAGCAGATTGAAGTGGACACACAATAGAAGTGATTCAGAACCTACTCTATTGCTTCTAGTAGGAAAGTATGCGTCTGCCAGAACAAAGATACAAGATTAGCACATATTTTCAAAACACAACAAAGTTTGATATTAATTTTAGAGTTAGGACTTTCAATTTAGTATTGAGAGACAACGCAATTTGGATAGCAATTTCTGTTTTTTGTAACAAATATGCCATTAAACATTCCTGAAGAAGGGAGTGCTTATCGGCAATTCTAAACTTTCTAAACATTCAAGATTGGAACAATGACGTAATGGTATATAGAAACTCTCCTTTTAGCTTGTACGGTCCTCTATTATCAATAATATCTTGAGGAAAACCTCTTTTTTCTAAAAAAAAAAAAAAAAAAAATACAAAATAGAAAAGAACCCAAACTTAAACTCTTTCTTTCGCCTCTTCCTCAGTTCCTCTTACTCTTAGTCTCTACTTTTCCTCTTCGTCTCATCTTCCGCTTTGTCTCACTTCGTCTGTTCATGTTGGCCATGACTGATAAGCTAAATCACTCATTGAAAAATATAATCACATTCATCGTTAACATAATGATTTACTTATTTAGTTTACGAGTAAAGGGTTTCATTGTGACCTGAAATTAATCAATACTCAGATACAGATGCTCCTTCAATTTCATAAGATTTTCGGGTGTTTAGTTTTTAAATAAGAGAAGAGAAAGTGGAAAGTAGGAATAAGAGGGTGGAAATATGTTATGCTTCGTATATGTTTTTATGATTCGGTTTTTGGTGTTACCCGACCCGCTCACCCGTCTTCTTTACCCGAAAATCCTGAAGAACATCTCTGATTTTTCTAATCGATAGATTAGCTTTGTTTTTTTTTTTCTTTTGGAGGAATCAAACTAGCTTGTACTTAGACTATGTAATATATAAAATTAATTAATGGGTGTAAGAATCTCTTCAACTGATTCCATGAGTTGGATTTCGAGAACTAAAAATTGAATTGTTTTTTTTTTTTTTATGAAAATGATACTGAAATTGATTGATTCCAGTTGAATCATTGGAGATTTTCATGAACTCATGTAATTTGTTTGCTTGATTGTGCTTGATCGAAATTTCTAATCAATTTGCTTGATTGTCTCAAGATTATCATTAATTTCATAAAATTTGAAGAACCAAAATACTGATTTTGATTTTTTTGTACATTTGTTGTGACTGACAAATTACACTGAATTGACCATATAGAGGTGTTTTACAACAGATTCAAATTGTGCAATCTGTTTGACCTTCCCAATCTCATCAAACAAGACATCTGTTGATGCAGTTTATGAGAGTCAGTGTAATAAGACATTATGATTCTGAACATCCCAGCAATCTGTAAAACAATAGAAATGATGATACCTTGGAGAGACGAAAAGTAAGCGGGAAAATCAAAGTTCTTCATCAAACTTGAGTAAAATTTGGGACATTTGTGGTTGATGTCTCCTGACCTACAATTAGAAAAGAGGGAACATTGATCGAATCTTAGAACTAAATCAGTCGACTCTAGAAACTAATTTTCAGGCATTAGACTCGTGCATGAATGAATGACTACATGAATGAACGAATTGATATACGATTGCTGAATTGGCAGACACTGGAAACACATCTTGCCGCATCTCATAAAATCTCCTAAAAAGTATTCCCGACATATGATAGCTCTCTAAGCCTAGAAAATCACGTTTTTGATTGACTGAATCACTTAACATAGTGTCCTACTGAGCAAATTCAAAATTCATTGCAGAACAGGTGTGGTGGTTATGGTCAAATGTTACCTTAACACCAGCCATATTTAATAGTTTCTGCGAAGCAGTATAAACTATGTCGTTACTGAACCTCTTCTCCACAAAATAGATTACTTCTGAGACACCAGACTGCAAGAAAAATAAATTAGTTTCTTTGTATCAATTGGGAAGGAAGTTAATGTTGATCTGTTAATCAGCTATCCGAACTGAAGATTATGTAATTACTGAACCAGAAAGCAAAAATGGGAACATCTACATTGAAAACTAATTTAAGAACTACTTTAAATCCTAGGAAATCAAACAACAAACCCTTTACTCCTACTTGTATGAGTGGGATGTAAAAAAACTAGCTCAACTCAAGTAAAATAGAAAAACAGTGACATAAATTAACTGAGGTTGTTACTCGCAAATTGTGACAAATAATTTTGAAGCCTGAGCAATTAAGGTAACGTAAGTTATGAATATAAAACCTGGATTATAACTTTGGCACACTCATTGCAGGGATACATCGTCACATAGAGTTTCTGCAGAATATAACAAAACAGAGACATTAGTACCACCAACTATTGGCGACTCTGCTTCTTTTTCTTTTACGTATATGGTGCAACGCATGGTAGATAGACATTATACTTGTATCTCTAGTAAGAACCCCAAACTACGCAGAACAATAAAATTGTCAGAATCTAACCTGTCCCGCGGCAGATGCATGATTTGTGTTCAAAATAGCGTTAACTTCAGCATGGCAGACATAACTGCAAGAAAGAGCATGATTATAGAGTGAACGTCTTGGCAGCAAATCATACAGATAGTTATGAAAAACACTTGTAAAAACATTGTATAAGAAGCATTAGCTCTTTTGCCTGACTTTTGTAAGTACGTACACAAAATTAGTAACTTCCGCACAATGTATATCCATTCATATAGGACCACATATGCTTCAAAAAAATAAATATAGGAACACATAGTTCTATCTTGAGCTTTTTGGAAATGTAAAATCACACAATGTATTCTAGAAATAAAAAACTTCAGGCGTACTAAGCAATCTTCCAACAATTTAATGAGAAGGCTGTACAATAGGAGTTCTCAAAAGAGAGAGGCACCCATAAAGCATAGACAAAAAGAAGGGGGCCAAAATTAAATATGAGAGCAGACAAACAAGTTACTAGGGATACTTAAACCTAAAGAAAACAGTATGGAAGTTCTCAATTGCCAATTAACCATAAAATCCCAATAACAAAAGAAGTCATCATAAGATATCCCTCTAAAAGATGAAGTTGTTGATGCATAATACACTAGAAAATATTTAATTTTCCAGACTATGATCTCCTAAGAAAATTTCATGTTTACAAAAATGCACTTGTTCGTCTGTTAGCATCATACTTCACAGATTACAGCAAAAAGGCAGCAGCTCAGGTTTGTTTATTATTTGATCAGTGAAGAAAATATATATTGATCAAAGAAGCAAGAGGGTACAAAAGGTTTGTACCAACCTTGAGAGAAATACAAAGAGAAGCAAAAACAAAACTGGTAACAGGCTACTAGCTTGTTATTAAGGAGGATCTAATTAAGCTCTCGGCCAATTTATCATTACATCATTAAAACCCAGAGAATGACAAAGATTAAATTCTTTGATATCCTCATTAATATCCCAATCTTTCCCAAATCCTTCATGAACATCATCAATATGTGGATCAAAAGTGATACCAGGGTTGTTTATACTTAAATGTAATCAAAGAATATAAAAGTATTTAGTGTTAGATCCAGTTATATCACACCAAAACTGAGAACCAAACTAAACTACATAGTTCATAACTTGACTTACGGATATTTTGTCTCCAATGCATCACCGGTCACTGATTTCTGAAAACAAGATGAGGAAACAATCATTACAGAATCTCACAAGAAAGTACAAAAGCATTTAGTTTATCAGGAAAACAAACCTTTGCCCATGGGAGCTTCTCGTCTGCACAACCTCTTGGAAATCCATTATAGCCAATGCCTGACTAAAAGAGTATTATTCAAAAAATGGTGTAAAAACAAGAATTCTAGCTGAATTTGAAATAAATCTGAATGGTTTTTTCTTTTTTTGATGTATAAATCTGAATGGGACTCGTTACAGGCTTACAGCAACAACACCATGCACATAGTAGAATTCGAACATGTTCTCTACAAAGCACACGGATGTGATCATAGTTTTGTTTAATAAAACAAAATGTTTAAGCTGGCAACAAAAGCCTTCCCCTAGAATGGATATAACTTGGATTTTAACATTTTATGTTTCATTTGTTGGCTGGACATCACTGATGATAGAAGCATCTGTCTCCATCCAGAACAAGGTGGCACAGAAGTACCACAACTATAGCATCAAGGATTGTTCAAAGTCATTTTTCACCTATAGTTACAGTACTACTTAGTCATGTGCACAAAAACCTCAGTCACTCTATTGTTGTTCACCATATTCGTAATCAACATGCTTATCTGAACTAAATTTATTAACTTACCAAGTATTATTCCGTCATGACTGACTAAGCATGCTCCAACCTACATAAGCAGAACAGATATGAAACTAGTTCTCAAGTTACATACGCCAAAAACAAATTCACAGGGGAGAAGATAATATGCATTAACAGAAATAACAACAATTCCAAGACTCGTATCTACCTAAAGTAATAGTTAGATACAAGTGTGTGACATCATCAGGCAACAATTATTGTGAGGAATTTTATAAATTACAAAAAGGAAACCCATCAAACATAAGAGAACAGAAGTTATCACGCAGGTGGACATCTGTTTAACTGTTTTACTTCCCTGGCTGCAGTAATTGAAGACTCTGATGGGCAGTAAGAACTCTAAAGACCACCTCACACGATCTTTTGTTACACTAGCCTAGAATGTAAATTTTTGCCTGAGAGACTAGTCAGGTACTGCAGGAATCGAGAGCGGAAATGATGTTTTCGGGTAAAACCAAAGGAAGACCAAACGTCACTAACTCAAAATTGTCAAACCACGCAAATGAAGTTTCAAATTTTTTCCGATCCAAGCAATGTACGGACAATAGCATTTTCGATTCTTCAAATTTTACCTGTCTGTTGGGATCCTTAGATCGCTTTGCCGATAAGAAAGCCAATGCCATAAAATAATCATCCCATGACAGATACCTGCATTCTTTTTTCAATTTAGTAGGAATTTGACAGATTAAGAAACTAAAAAATCAAACAGAAAATTGGATCGAACCCTTTGCGTTTGGAAGGATCGAAAGGGCTATGAGATGAAGACTTATGAAGACCGTTTTGTTCTAGTAGTTCGACTGGAGACCGTTTATTCCTTTTAGCTTTTGATGATGATGACATGAAATGAAACGCGATTGTGGATATTACAGCTCCAAAAATTGTAGCTGTCGAAGCTAGGACCAAATCTCTTGAATTCATTTCAAGTAAGAGAGAAGAAGATGGAAAGAGAAACCCTAATTAGAATTGGTCAAGTAAAATGGCGGCAAACAGAAATTCTATAACATAAATACGCGCCAATTTTACTGATCTGGCTGTACCCGAACCTAGATCAGAGTCAGAGAACTTGGATATGTTTGGAGCACAGGCCCATCAAAGAAGGCGTGCTCACAACTCCGGGCTGAGCAAAACTACCCGAATTGGGGATTTCACCCGACCCAATCTTCAATTTGGCGCATGGGCATCAGATCCCCAGATTTTTGGACCTGGCGTTAATGTACTTTCCGAATCCGCAATAATGGACTACTTGTAGCGAGTGATGCCTCCAAAATCTGCTAAACATCCGTTCATATAGGAATATCAAATCATAGAGTATCTTCCTAATTACGTGTACATTGTATCTTCAATCACTATCATAAATTTTTTTTTGATAATATTCATTTCTCATTATTAAGATTGCTAATTTGATTATACTCCAAGATCTAAGTGAGATACATGGACATATAATTCAACTTATGTCCATAATAAACTCATACAAAACAAGAACTTGTACATAGGATTAATTACAACGTTTCTTTCTTTCAGTTGTGCATCTTTAGCTTCAATTTCTTATCTTCTAAAGAAATTGTTTTGTGGTCGGAAGGTTTATACATCTTCTTAACCCATTTTTTTAATATCAAAAATCACTTTATAAGGAAATGTAATTGAGAATGATGAAACTTTTAAGGACTTCTACACCATAAGATTGGTTATTCACGGTTCATGAAGAATTGAATTGACACTCATACTATTTTTAAAGATAAGACTGTTGCTGAACTTGGTTGTGCTAATGGTTGGATTTCAATTATTCTTTCTATCAAACGCTCTCCAAAGAAGGTAAGATTTTTTCTAACAGTGGGGTATTTAACATTTAACAGGTAGTGATCACTGTAGTGTTTAGGTCTATAGACCTCGAATAAATCCTAGAGTGACTAAAATTGCAATAAAATGGAGAACCACTTTATGATGATGAAAACAAAACATTGCTTGATCGAATGCAATTTCATGAATCCGATCTATTGTCTGGATATTAAATATCTTGAATTAATCAGCTGAAGCAATTGATGCAATTGACATCCTTAGTTCCATGTCGAATCCAAATAACATTAGGAATGTCAAATTTGTCGCCCTTTTATGAAGTCCTTCATTATAAGCTTTCTTGATTTATTTCTTCCCAAATTTATCCGACCAACAAAACACCAGAACCGCATGCCTCGACTAATATAAGTTCGGGTAATACCTAGTGTAAACAAACAAACTGGAAAGAAAAATGTCATAGGATCGTGGAAGAACCCAAATTTCATATTCCAAGAAGGCTAATGAATCAGAGATGGAATGGTATTAGGAGTACTCTCCCACCGTTTTAGATAAAAGTTCTTCCTTAAGAAGATATGCTCCTACAAAGAAGGAGTAATTTGCCTAATTTTGTGGTTGATGTCACTTTCTCAAACCCTAATTCTTTGTTTTTTGTGTCCGCAAAAAAAGATCTTTAACCCCCACAAACCCACTAGTAAAATTGACCTACACATTATAATCAAACACCATGAAGGTACAAGGAGATAAAGAGAAACGAATAAACGACATGGAGATCGGCAAGAAAACCATTAAAATTGATCCTAGAAAATCAAAAACTTGAACTACATAAGTAAAAGAAACAAACTAAAATAACTCACCTGAATCTAGCTACGAGAAAATGAATATCACCTAGAGTACAGAGATAAATGAGAGAGTATAGAGAATATTTGGTAATCATGTTATCCCTGTTAGAAGCATTCGTTGTGAAAGGATGAACATACACTCTAATCTTTTTTCTCTTTGCATGAACGAACATGAAATCTAATCTTTAGTGATGTGCCTATTGTTAGTAAGATTTGGCCAGAAACTCTTTATGTTTTGTAGATATAATCACACGATATATCTGGTGTAACAGATTATATATTTGTCGAAAACAAAAGTTATCCACTATTTCCATAAAAGGATTTTCATTATGTTGACCCACATTGTTCTCTCCAATATGAGCTTGGGAGTGAATTTTTATGAATCTTAACCTCAAACTTCATGGATCCCTCCCTCGGTTATCTAAATTACTGTTAACATAAATTAGAGTTTGCTCAATATCCCAATTGTTTGGATCACTGTTACGTTTATGGAAGGAAACCTTGAATTTTGTCAGTTTCTCTTTTTATCAATCCATGCCTGATAGTCATTCCTCAAAGAAACAATTTAAACCACCGACACTTTGAGTAAGATCTCTGATAATAAACTCTTTGTACTTAAGAGAATTGTCGTTCAGATTTTTGCAGTTGGTTCATTGGTGCCAATGGTGGCACAATATGTTATGTTTTAGAAATCACCTAAGATATAACCAACAGTCATTTTCTATCAATATCGAGTGAAAAAGCTGAGATCTCGTCGAGATATTCGGTTTCGGTTCTCGAAATGAATCTTTCAATATTGGAGAGACAAGATCCAGCCGAAAAACTTTCCCAAACGATCAAGATTTTCCCGAGACGAGTTAGCAAGATGGCAGGAAGTATAGAAAATTTAATATAAAAATTAAAAAACAACCTTAAAAAACTCGATTTTATTGATAATTATTAGGGGAAAACCCACTTTTCCTAACAGTAAAGCCGATTTCAGGATGGTTTGAAAAAAATCTCTCCCCTAGTTATTTTTATTTAATTTTTTATTCAATTAATTAAGCCTAATTAATGAGGTGTGTGCACAATATGGTGTGTGCAAAATCTGATCATCAGAGATCGAGATGATTCTATATGAATTTTTTCATTGCTTGATTAAGTAATTAAGCTCAGTTAGTTGAGAAATGGTCACTTGCCACGTACAAGTCAGTCATAAGCTAGGGTCAGCTTTGGAATGCAAATGTGGGAAGGGATCATTTATATTCACTACATGTCTTGGCTCTTACAATTCTCTTTGAGTTTTGGTCGAACATGTTCTCAAGGCCTCTCCGGTCTATCATAGGATTACTTTTTCGCTTCCAGGCAGTGTTATACATCAGATGGAACAATCCAAAGGGACTTATGATGGGGCAAAACCAGGCCTGGTGGCCTCTACTTGATGAGGTCTTGGTTTTAAAAACCTCAATCATGTTAATTTAGCTTACTCGCTAAAACTGCTTGGAATTTAGTTCATTCGCAGAATGATCTATGTTTTAAAAATTTGAAACGTAAGTATTTCAAAAATTGTTCTCCCTTCATTGCTCTTGGGTATGGAGAATTACTTGTAAAGGGATGAATTTCGTTAATTGTTATGCTTTCTGGGATCTATAGGATGGCAATAGCATTCTAACTTTTAGAAACAATTGGATCCCTAATGGTGCTCAACCATTATGCTTTGCTTACCCAAATCCTAATTTTCTAGTTTCTGATTTGATTGATAAAGATACTAATAACTGGAATTTGGATTTGGTTGATGCTTATTTCACCCCCTCAGAATGCTCGGATCATTCAAGGTAATAGAGTCCCTTTTTCGGATCATGACAGATTAATCTGGCCCTTTTTCTAAAGGTGGTCAATTCACTGTCAAAACAGCTTATAAGCTTTTGTCTGGTCAATATGATTTTATTCATAATCCTCAAAACCCTTTATACAAGTCTCTTTGGAAGCTTCCAGCGCTTCCCAAAGTTCAGTTATTTGCTTGGAAATGCTATGAGAATATTTTACTTGTTAAGACTATTATTTGTAGGTATAATAACTCTTATGACGTGAAATCTAATTTGTGTGGTACTGTGGTGCTTGAAACTCCTGAGAATCTCATTTTGTATTGTCCTTTTAATGAGGCAGTTTGGGCTTTAACCCCCTTTCGTAATAAAGTTGTACTGGTTATAGATTCTATTATGAATATAAAAGAGTGGGTTGGACATTGATTATCCTCCAATGCCCTTTAAGATAAAGTTGTTGTTGTCTTCTCAATTTCTTGGAGTATAGGATAGGTTTTCGTTAGTTTTCCATGGCAAAAAATTAAATCCTAGCGCTACTGCGAGACTAGATCTTAAGCTTGTGACTGACACATAATCCTATCTTAGAACTCAACTTGTTGTTCACATACCTTCCAATGAACCTTTAGTTGGAAATGACCTAAATTCTTTAGTTTCTTCCTTGCTAGATGATTATATTATTGTTTACAATGATGCATCTTTTGACATTAATACTAATGTGTCAACATCTTGTTTGATTATCAATGATACAGCAGGGAACTACATTGGATGCAAAATCATTCCAGGAGTAGCTAGGAATGTTGAAGAAGCTGAATGTTTAGCCTTACTAGAAGCTTGTATTTGGGCGAAAGAAAGGAACAAGATGAAAATATGCTTCATCAGCGATGCTCAATTAGTAGTACGTTCTTTCAATTCTAATATAATAACTAGTTTTTATGTTACAGTAACACTATTTCAGATGATTGCAAGTTAATTCAATCCTATTTTTCATTTTCTAAAGTTGAATTTCTTAAAAAATCTCAATACCATGGCTGGTATAGCATCTAAGCACTGTAATAAATTTAGAATACATGGAGAATGATGGGGTACCGTCCCAACTTTCCTATTGGAACATTTGTAATTTGTTTGGTTTAGTGTCATTCATTTTTTACTTAGAACATAAAAGGTGGAAAACAAACATAATGGTGAACTTCTTTCCCGTGAATACCGTGTCTTTAGAAATTGCAAAGTATAGAATTTGGATTACGCTATCTAATATAATTTTTTTGGTTAGGAAGAGTGATATGGAAAATCAAAATAAAAACGACTATAAACGGGAGAAAAACCTTTTTTAATCCATCCAAAAATCAGATTTTCCTCTAGCAAAAGTAGCTTTCCCCTTAAAATTGTCATTTTATTCATGTTGCGAAGTCCTATATAAATAAATCTCACACATTGAACGGTGAGGAAAACCTTGCTTCCTATTGGCCGAAATATGCTTTTTTGAGTTTTGTGAAACAAACGTTTTGGTGAAGACACTTTGGAAACATATGATTGGTTTAAAAAGAATAGGAAAAAAATTTAAATAAATAAATAAAGGAAATCAAATTCAATTTGGAATTCATGATGTGACAATATTTAGGTGAGGACACTTGGCAACGTATGCTTAGTTTAAAAACTACAAAAGAAAAAGAAAAACCTAAGTTACCGTGTTTAGAATTTTATGGAAGTCCAAATTTAATTTGGAAATAGAGTACCTATCATACTAGAACTATTTTTTCCAAATTAATATATGAAGAGGAAAAAAATCCACATATTTTATTCGAAAGTGAAATAGATAATTTAAATCTCCACATATTCTCCACCTATTTAATGTATTTGTCCAGCCACACCAAATCAAAAATACATCGCCACGGGGGTGGGGGGGGGGGTGGTAAGCCCCGCATTCACCAAATGAAAAATGCAACGCCACGATGTAGGATCAGAATCTCGCAACGACAATATTTCAGCGAAATTATCAACAACACAATACAACAGCGTCGCAGAACATTTTCAGGAAGAATATAATAAATGACGTCAGCTAAGATCACGAGAAAGATGTGATAGTCCTGCGAAAATTAGAGAGCTTGCGAAATTAATATTTGTAAGGTTGCGAGAATGTCGCAGATCATTCCAGAAAATAAAGGACAGATTAGCTGTCACCCACTATGTATTTCCCTATAAATAGTCGTTCAAGTTGTAAAGAAAGAAGAGAGATCTATTTTGAGTAAGAAACGGGTAAATAGGAGAGAGAAAGTCTAGAGCAGAGGTCATTCTTGATTTTTTTATCTTTTCTTGTAAGAACATTCAAAGATTGATCAATAAAATTAAGAGTGTAAATCTAAAAATGAGTTGATTAATAATGAAATTATATGAGGGGTGTAGTGTAGGGTTTCCTGCAACTACATAATGGCTCTAGAAACAGGGACCTTGAAGATCGAAAGTTGAAGATTGTTGTTGAGAATATTCAAATCAAGAAAGTGATTAAATAAATCACTGAACCAGTTAAAAGAAAGATGAATAAAATTAATGAAGATGACAAAAGATTGGAGTGTAATATGATAACAAAAACAATGGTTAATGAATTCCATGAAAACATCAAAGGAAGAATACATAAACGAAATTTTGAAGGAAGGAAGGTTATGGCGGTAGAAAAGACATCACCCTTGAAAGATTGGGAAAAGCAAAAAATTACATTCATGGCGGCAGAAATACCAAAAGAAAATTTGAACCACACATCTCCATTGGTTATCACAATGCCTATTACGCGAAAAGAGAAGGAGACAACGACAAAATCCACAGGAGAATGGATATTGAACAGAACTTTAATCGATACAGGAAGTTCAGTGGATCTAATATTTTATCATGCATTCCGGGGAATGGGATTTAAAGATGAAGAAATGTCCAATTCAACGTATTTTGTTCACGGCTTTGGAAAATCCACAACAAAACCTAAAGGAGAGATAGTGGTACGAATTCCACTTGGAGAAATCGAGACACATGTAACGATGTGCGTGATGGATATGGAATCGCCATATAATATGTTATTAGGAAGACCATGGATACATGCGATAAAAGCTGTAGTATCAACGTTGCATCAATGTATTAAATTCCCCACACCAAATGGAATGGGTGAAATCAGAGGAGATGTTGACAATGCGAAATTATGTCGTCAAATTGAAGTAAAGCATTATGAAGGACAAGCAAATAAGAAACAATTTCGCAGAAAGTTGGAAAAGGAAGCAAAGAAAGAAGAAGAATTTAGAGTATATATGATAAGGGCAAAAGAAGGCAAAGGAATACCCAACGAAATTTCGGTAGAAGGAGAAGGACCTATGAAAACAATAAAAGAACCAACACCAATGGGAGAACCTAAACCCAGTTACACTGCGGCAGAACCAACAAAGGAAATAAACGTTGGGACTATAGAAGAACCTCTAATATTGAGAATTGGAACCAAAATGGATTTGTAAGAAGAAGAAAGAATTGTTAACTTGTTACGAGAATATAAAGATGTTTTCGCAGGAAGCATGGATGAGATACCGGGAATAGATCCATCAACTGCATGCCACAAGTTGGAGATTAACAAAAATGTGAGACCATTTAAACAGAGAATAAGAAAAATTGCAACAACTTACCATTCCCAAATAGAAGAAGAACTACAGAAAATGCTTGATGCGGGAATCATAAGAGAAGCTAAATATCCAGAATGGATAGCGAATATGGTCATTGTCCCAAAGAAAAACAAAGGAATCAGGATTTGCATAGATTTCACTGATTTAAACAAAGCTTGCCCCAAAGATAGTTTTCCGTTACCAGATATTCCTCAAATGGTGGAATCCGCAGAGGGAAACGATAGAGTATCGTCTTTAGATGGGTACAAAGGGTATGACCAAATCCCTCTCGCTGAAGAAGATCAAGAACATACTGCTTTCTTTGCCCCTAGAGGTTTATATCGTTACACGAAAATGCCATTTGGTTTGCTAAATGCAGGAGCGATATACCAAAGAATGGTAGAGAACGTGTTCGCAAAATGGATACACAAAACATTAGAAGTATACGTGGATGACATGTTAGTAAAGAGTAAAGAAGATAAAGACCATGTACAAGACTTGAGGGAGATTTTTGAACAATTGCGGCAGTACAACATTAAATTGAATCCTGAGAAGTGTACTATTGGAGTTGCATCGGGAAAATTTTTAAGCTACATTGTATCAAAGGAAGGAATACAGGTTGATCCAGAAAAAGTGCATGCAGTTCGTGACATGCCAACACCAGCAACAATAAAAGATGTACAGAAGTGAATGGGCTTCTAGCTTCGCTGGGGAGATTCATTTCGCGATCATCAGAAAAATGCAAATATTTTTTCGATATACTCAAGAAGGGTGCGAAATTTAAATGGACTGATGAATGTGAAAAAGCTTTTCAAGGGATCAAAGAACATCTTATGAATACAACTATTTTACAAAAATCAGAATCAGGAGAAGAATTATTGATCTATCTTGCGACAACGTCGCATGCATTAAGTGTTGTGTTATTGCGAGTAGACGCAGGAGTGGAGAAACCCATTTATTACATTAGAAAAACTTTTAATACTGCCGAGAAGAATTACTCAAAGATTGAGAAGTTAATCTTAGCATTAGTTTATGCATCATTTAAGCTTCGCATATACTTTCAAGCGCACAAGATAAAGGTATTAACAAAAGTACCAATTGAACCAGTGATGAAGAATTCTAAAAGATCAGGAAGAGTGGAGAGATGGAATGCACAAGTAGGCCACTTTGATATTAAATATGAAATTTTGTCTTCACCAAAATCACAAGTTGTTGCAGATTTCTTGGCAGAATTTCCTTTAGAAGAAGATGAAGCAGTAGAAGAAATGATGGATGTAGAAGAAGAACACAGAGATCCAAAATATTTATTAACGGAACCAAATAGATGGGAGATATTGGTAGATGGATCATCAAATGGAGAAGGAAATGGAGTTAGAATTGTTTTAATTTTGCCAGAAGGAATAAAGATGGCTTTTTCATTCAGATTGGAATTTGCATCCACTAATAATGAAACAAAATATGAAGTTGTGATACATGCCTTAAAATTCGCAATAGAAATGAAACTAGAAAATGCCAGGATCACTAGTAATTCGCAGCTAGTTATTCGCCAAATAAAGGGAGAGTATACTACAAATGAACCATCTTTGAAAAAATACAAGAAGCTGGTTGAAGAATTGTCAGCGAAAATCCCAAAAATAAAATGGAGGCACATTTCAAGAAAGGATAACAGACTCGCAAACGCTTTTGCTTTCATCTCAAGCATGATGACAGATCCAACTGCGAGATGCATAAAAATACAAACACTTCTGTCACCATCAATCAATAAAGAAGAAGAATACGTGGATGTGATGATAATAGACAATGAATAAGAACAACAAATGAACAATATCGCAGACTGGAGAATGGAACTTCATGCATATTTGGTGAAAGGAGAAACACCAAGAAATAGATTGGAAACACACAAGTTAAAAAGCCGTGCAACGAATTATGAATTAAGAGATGGGTTGCTATATCGAAAATCCTTTAACGGACCATCACTCAGATGTTTGACACGAGAGGAAGGAGAAAAAGTGGTAAAAATGTTACATAATGGGGATGCTAGCAATCATAGCGGAGGAAGATATTTGGCACATAGAGCAAAAATGCAAGGTTATTACTGGCCATACTCACGAAGATGCAAAACGAATATCAAGACGTTGCGAAGATTGTCAGCGGCATGGAAAGAAAATACATGCACCTGGAGCACCACTATCATCTTCAACCAGTGTGTGGATTTTTGGAAAGTGGGGCTTAGATATTGTGGGACCATTTTTACCAGGTTCTGGACAAAGAAGATATTTAATAGTCGCAACAGATTATTTCACAAAATGGAAAGAAGTGAAGGCATTACAACATATTCGCGACAAAGATATCTTTACATTCATATTCGAAAATATCATTTGCAGATTCGGAATTCCTGCACAGTTGGTATCTGGTAATGGGAAACAATTTGAAGGAAAAAATATAAAAATGTTACTTAATGCATTCAAGATAAAATGTGGAAAGTCTACTCCTTTGTATCCACAAGCTAATGGGCAGGTAGAAGCAACAAACAAAACAATTGCAGATATATTAAAGAAGAAATTGGAAGGACATCACAGAGCATGGTGCGAACAAGTACATAATGCAGTATGGGCTTATAATACAACTAGAAGAGAAGCTACTGGAATGTCACCTTTTGTTTATCATACGGAGTTGAAGCGGTGTTACCAACAGAAGTTGTTATTCCGACAACAAAAAGAGAAGCTTGGGAGAAAAATCTTAGTGCGGACTTGATTTTAAATAAACTTGATGAATTAGAAGAAAGAAGAGAAAAAACTTTACAACATATGGAGAATTATCAGCGAAGATTAGCCCGAGAATATAATAAACGTGTTAAAATACGCGAATTTCAACCAGGAGATTTAGTTCTGCGAGAGACACCAATATATCAGCGAGAAAATGGTGGAAAATTAGCGAAAAAATGGGATGTACCTTACATCATTAAAGAGATAGTTGGAACAGGAGCTTATAGATTAATGGATCCAGAAGGTAGAGATGTTGGTCATAGACTAGACAGACCATGGAACAGGTTGTACTTAAAAAGATATTATCCGTAAGAATCTTTGAGAAGTTATGGATTCTGAAAGAATAATTGCAAGACTATTCATATCAAAACAAGATCATGATGTGCGAAATTTTCGCAGAGATAATCACAAAATAATGACATAAAAGAAAGGGGCGAACCTTTATGGCGTACACCCTAGTTCGCGAATAAAATTTTGCAAGAGGCAAATGTAAGACCTAAAGTACGTCATATTAGGGGGTACCTGTTGCATGGCTCAGGGAAAGGCTACACCGCCACCGGAACCTGAGTCATGGAGATTTAGGGTCAATAAAGCCCATCCGGGAGAGGCACCTTGGATTCTCAGCTTAAGCATATGACTTGGGTTGGGCGACTAAGGTAATAAGGACTCTCCCAAGGAGTGCAGATATGATCAAGGCGCCGAGGTACACGGTTGAGTCAAGAATGCCAGGGACGTTTGAAGCGTACCTTGCCATTCTTGACAAGTATTGGATTATACTGCACTCGGCCCGAAGAAAACCCACTTAGGGTGCAGTCTCATAACCATAAACCATATAGGTAAAAGGGATAAGAGGCTGCGAAAACAACTGGTTGTTGTTAAGACTGGATGGGAGGATCTAACCTTCTATTGTAGAAGTACGCCTCCTTGAAGGGGCAACCAGGGGGAGATAAGGGCGGCACCCTCCATTAGGGAGCTGATAAGTGTCTTAAGACGCAAATGTCATGAGGCTTTTATTCGCAAGATATTAAGGCTTGTCATATTTGTGCAACAATCCTGAAGAGGCAATAATACAAAAGAAAAAGATAAGACGAGATCAATGGGTTTTCGCATGAAAGTGCGAAGACGTCCTGCGATTTCGTCGCAAGACGGCAATGTCATGGGGCTTTATTTTCGCAAGAATATTTAGGCCTGTCATATTGTCGCAACATTCCTGAAGAGGCCATAATACAAAAGAAAAAGTTAAGGCAAGATCAATGGGTTTTTGCATGAAAGTGCAAGGACGTCCTGCGATTTTGTCGCAATGACAAGAGGTGGCATAATAAGACCTTTAATTAGGAAGGAAAATAAGACCACATGATAAAACAAAATATTTATAAGTATTCGTAACAGATTATTTTTTGCAAGAAAGATAATGAGAGGCAAGTATGGGAATCAATACACAAGAAGCATTATCTTTCTCATCAACAAAATATTAAAAGGAAAAGTTGATTCCAAAGTTGGTTGAAAAATGTAACTCGCAAAAGTGATAAAAATAAGACAGTTCAAGAAGACAAAGCTAGATAAGAAGCTCAAGCTTCAGTATTAATTCAGTAGCAGGAGATAACAGAAATTCTTCGCCAATATTCTCATTATCGCAAGCCTCTCCTTCATTTCGGTTCTGATCTTCGCCTTGACTAGCACTTGATTATCGCCAGCAATTACTTCTTCAGGAGAAATTTCTTTCTCATTTGATTAACACCAGCAGATGCTTCTTTAGAAGGAATTTCTTCATCTTCCAAGAAATTATCCTGCACCTTTCATAATCATAATCACTATCAGCAGGACGAGGAACTTCATCATCATCTACTTCTAAAGGTTCAATTTATGTAGGAGGAAGAGATTTGGACAATAAAATGTCATCTACAAGGACTTCAGCCCGGAGATGAACTTGACGAAGAAGTGCTCTCTGATGATTCCTATCTTGAATATCCTTAAAATAAGTAAGATAATCAAGTCTTCTTTCTGCTCGGTCGCGAGAACCAATAAAGGCAGAAACGAGCAATGCATTTTCTTTGAGAATTTTGGCATATTTAGCCTCCAAAACAGAAATGGAAGAATGAAGATTCTTCTCAGACTCTGCGAAAGATAGAATACAAAATTTCATTAAGATGAAGAACTCAGAAAGATATGACAAAAAAAAAGATAATTAAGGCAGTCAAACTATTATGACTACCTTCCTTTTGCAAAATAAGGTGTTGAATCAAGGACAGACAACTATTCTCCCAAGGGTCCATTGCGTCATCAAATTTATCTCCAACTAAACCTCTAAGTCGAGATTGAAGATTTTTCTCTTTAGAAATAAGAAAGGCATTTTTCTTCGCAAGAGAAGAATAAGATTCTTCTAATTTGGAATATTGTTCTTTAAGTTGATTCGCCTTTACACTTAAAGCTATTCTACCTTGAATGAGTGTATCTCTTTCAGCGATAGATGACTCTGTTACTTCTTTAAGTTCATTTCTCAAAGAGCGAAGAGATTGCTCTTGGTCATCACATACTTTTGAAGAATACTAAGTTGTTGCGAAGATATCGCCATCTTGTTTAAATAAGTTTCTCTTCTCTGAGATAAGGTTTTATTCTCATCTGATAAAGTTTCCATCCCTAAATTAGCTTTAGTTAAAGAATAAGAAAGGCGAGATACTTCATTACTTAATAAATCTTGTCTTTGAACTAATTGGGTATTTTCATTGGTAAGATTATTTATATGATCAAGAGAATATGAATAGAGGTTATCTAATTGGTTATATTGATCCATCAAGATTTCTTTATCAACACGGGCTTCTTCAACAGCAGATTCAAATTGATATCTCTCCATTATTCGTTTCTGGTTTAAAGCTTAACATGCGAAAGAGGGATTTCAAGGATAATTAAATATGGGAAGGATAAAACCATTAAAAAGGCAAATTAAAGACACAGATAAGAAAATCATACCTCTCAATTCATCATTCTTCTTGCGAAGATTGTCACGATCCAGCAAAACATTCTGAAGCTTTTGATTTTCGAGACGAAGAGCATTACATTCTTTTTCCAAAGCTGTCTGCGAAGCAGCTCTGTCAGAACCTAAATGCTTGCTCAGAATTTCGCAAACATTAGACTTGATAGGATCAATAGAAGACTTCTTGCCATCATCCAGACTTCAGATAAAACTTTGAAGCAATATCTATCCCTTCCACGGTTTCTTTCGAAAGAGGAAGAGACTTAGGTAGAGAACTGGTATGATAGAAGGTTGAGAAACATTCTCAATGGAAGAGAAGAGGTTTCATTCACAGAAGGATCAACAAGGGGGTTTCAATCATTGAAAGGTCAGCTGAAGAAATGAAGTCTGAGGCAGCTTTTTCGCGAATTGGAGATAAAGGTTTATCTTGCGAAGATGTCGCAGGAGATTTAGAAGAGAGTAAGTGGAAGGGAACAAAGTTGGAACAGTTTTAAGGTGGCGAGATTTCTTGAGAGGTTTATTGACATCTTATCACCCTGCGAATTACAATCCAGATAAGAAACAGAGGCAACAATATTGTTATTAGAAAAGGATAGTGTTTCTTACTACCTTCTCATTCGCAGACTTTCTTTTATGCGCAACAACTTATGCTGCGATTTGGGAATGTTAGGGTTCTGAACTGTAAATTAGTGTTGGAGGCGCTTTTGCTGAAATAACAAGAGTATGGGAATCACATAAACAACATCAAATAAGGCAATAAACAAGATCAATTTCAGCAAAACCCATAAAGAAGAAAAAAAAATAACCTTGATGAATCCATGGAAAACAATAGCAGGGAGATTGTTTCGAAGAAAATTACGAACGATGAAGATCTGCAGAAGAAATAGTATGAAGATGAAGAAGAACTTAAAAAGATTGAAGAAGAAAGAAGAAAAGTTGCAATAATGGAATTTGCAGAAGAACGATGAAGTTGCAGAGAAAATAAAAAGAAAGAAAAAGAGAGTGAGAAGGAATATATATAGAGGGAATTTCTCCTCGAGAAAATAAACACGATTAATACGGAAAGATATAAGCGGTTAAAAAGCAACGGTTACAAAAGACGTGTCAAGAAATAGATGGAAGAAAGAATACGTGTGATAAATGCAGAATATGAAGAGGAGAACAGCTGCGGCATTTCTCACACCATTATCTACTTCACAGAAAAGATATGAGAAGAGGCAAGATGTAGGATCAGAATCTCGCAACGACAATATTTCAGCGAAATTATCAACAACACAATACAACAGCGTCGCAGAACAATTTCAGGAAGAATATAATAAATGACGTCAGCTAAGATCACGAGAAAGATGTGATAGTCCTGCGAAAATTAGAGAGCTTGCGAAATTAATATTTGTAAGGTTGCGAGAATGTCGCAGATCATACCCGAAAATAAAGGACAGATTAGCTGTCATCCACTATGTATTTCCCTATAAATAGTCGTTCAAGTTGTAAAGAAAGAAGAGAGATCTATTTTGAGTAAGAAACAAGTAAATAGGAGAGATAAATTCTAGAGCAGAGGTCATTCTTGATTTATTTATCTTTTCTTGTAAGAACATTAAAAGATTGATCAATAAAATTAAGAGTGTAAATCTAAAAATGAGTTGATTAATAATGAAATTATATGAGGGATGTAGTGTAGGATTTCCTGCAACTACACACGAGGCTGGGCGAAGCCCAGCGCTCATCAAGTTAAAAGAAAAATACGCATCAGGCACAAATCTAATTAAATTATAAACATATTACAATGGGAGAGTTCAAATTATTCTAAAATCTCCATTGTCTTCGTCAAATTCTTGATTAAGTGGTATAAAACTTGGAAATAATAATTTCGAAAATCTCATCGAGAAACGACTGTCAAGATATTTCGATACATAAAAGCTAAAAAAGTCAAGAGAGAGTTAGAGGCGATTTTCTGGCGACGATGACTTTGGTCATGATTATTTTTTCTCAAGGATTTTCTCTTCTGATCTTGATCTGCAGTTTTCTTGCTAGTTTTCTGGTTTCGACGATTGGTGTGGGTTAGTCTAATTCTTTCTTGTGTTTCTTTATGTAGTGTTATCTTTATTTTTGGTGGTGATTATTTCCTAGAGGTTGGTTATGATACTTTAGGGTTAGGGCTTGGTTTTGGTAATAATGGTCGATCTGATTCAGTGAAAATTTGTACTCCTGCGGTTCCTTCTAAAGGTAGGATGAATTGGTAAGGTCTTTTTGATAATGATAAAGATGAAAATCGTAATGATATTCCTATGGATTTTTATGAATCTCAGATTGTTCATGGAGAATCGGCGATGGTGGTTGATCCTGATATTTTGGTTGAAAATATTAAGAAGTGTAAGAATTGGTAATTGGTTGTTGTGTAGGTCGTAAATTACTTTTTATGTTAGTGAAAAACACAGTCAAGAGGGTTTGGAAAATGAAAGAGGATTTCCATATGACAATTCTTGGTGATGCAGCATATGTTTTTGAATTTTCAAAGGATGAAGATAGAACTACTGCTTTGGAGCATGGAGTATTTTTCATTGTTAATCATCTTTTTTTGGTTAGGGCCTGGACTCCTCACTTGGAGAAGGAGATAGATGAGTTGAAGATAGTTGCGGTATGGATGAACTTTCACAATGTTCCTCTTCATATGTGGAATCTGATAAAAGATTTTTGGTGGTTGTAGTAATGATGATAAGGGGTATCGTTCAAACTCGAACTTGTGAAGGTAATGGATTTTTAGATTTAAAAATATATATACAAATATTGACAAATTGGTAGAGAGGTACTGGGACTAATGATTCGGCCAATCTTCATAACATAAGGCTTAATGATTTATTCTCAACAATAATAGCTCAAAACATATATGGACTCTTATTTTGCCAAAGTCGATTCTCAAAACATTGGTTGTAAATGTTAAGCATGGAACATCAAATCACCTAAGCTAAGCATGACCCATCTAATCAAATAACACCCAATTTAATCAAATCATATTTCACTTAATTTTTAATGCAAAAGTCTTAAAAAGAATTAATAAAATTACCCATTTATGAAGCTCGGCCTCCTCCGTCGCCCCAGTGTTGGGGTTTAACTCATCATAGTAAAAATACTCTCAAAATATTTCATTGATGCTCAAAAGTGTTTTACAATGAAGAGAAATACAAGAAATTGATGTAAAACAGAACTCTGCGACCCACAGAAGGCGTCCATAATCAACGACAGAGCTGAGGTGCTGTTGTCGTTGAAGAACTACGACCCACAAACGACAGTCGATTTCACTGTTGAGGAACGACTGCTGCTGCGAGTCCGTTCTTCGTGTTCTTCAGGCGTGTTAATGGCAGCAGCAGCAACAGGTAACTTCTCTGCAACTCCTCCTGCGCCTCTCTGCTCGCCTCCAAACCTCCCCAAACTCTCGACAGACTCTCTAGTAGACCCAAAGAGCCTTTATATACTGTTTAATGCCTTCAAATCTTCACAATAACTCCCCGAAATCTCCATTAACGTCGGGAATATTTTCTTTGTATTTGATGCAGGATATGGGATTTTCTTCCCTGTTTAACTCTTCTACGCGTCTCTGGATTGTCTTAAATTGTTCGTATAATATCATGAGAGAATATATTCCCAAATATCTTCTCCCAATCTTCACACAGCTTCCGTAATTAAAAATATCTCGGTCCCCTGTTTACTTCCAAACTCGGATTTCTGGCCCAAGTTTTTCAATCCAATTCATTGTACCAAGCCTGTTAGGCTATATTAGGTCCATCCCAATCATTTCCAGCGATTGAATCTCGCTCAAAGCCCACACAAGATCGAACCCTAAACTGCCAGTGAAGTGTGCATGGCATAAGATTTTCCCGCCATTTTTTGAATCGTGAAGAAAGGGTGTCCTCCCCCTAACCAGAACTGGGGTGCGAATAACAGCTGCCTTGGGGGTGACCTGGGGGCGCCCCTTAGTTATTAGGTTACCCCTTATCCAAAAGCGAGAGTCCGAATAACACTTGTCATCCGGGTGCCAAAATCAACTTTTCGAGCCGAATTTTCCAAAAATATTTATTTCCAAAAAATACCTACAAATACATAAAATAACAAAATTAGTACAAAATCGAGTGCCAACAATATATAGTATTGAGGTCAAATTAGACACAAAAATGTGTCTATCAAATACCCCCAAACTTATTATTTGCTAGTCCTCGAGCAAAATTTATTCTTGAAAGTGACCGAGTTAATCTCGGGTGGGTTTATCAGAGGTGTACCCACAAAAACCAATACTCCAGACCCTAGCTATCTACGCAGAACCTTGGAAAGCACTAAAGAACCTCCTTGGTTGGCATACAATTATTGACTTTAAGAGGAAGAACCCTGATGCGAAATTCCAATTGCTGTACACGAGTTTGCACTCAAGCATACTAAAATTCATATAAGTGACAGAGCTCTACTAAGATAGTTTCACGATGGACATCATACTCGGAGTCAGACTAATAACATGAAAAGATTAAGAAGATGGAAAAAGAAAAATGTAGATGGTTGAAAAGTGAACGGTGTTTCCCATATCTGTCTGAAGGCCTCTGCCAAGATGAACCTAACCTAAATGACTGAGATACCGGTCCGACTAATATTAACACACTGGCATATACAAGGGAACCAGTGGTCAATAACTTAAATCTAGATCAACAAACTGGCAAATACAAGGGAACCAGCAGTTGACTACACATAACAATAACCATTTTTTTTTAACTTAACGGCATGAATAGATCTTTTTGATCCAAGCGCATGCTTCTTGTCAGCAGATTACACGATAGTTCCCACGGGTCCTGCATTCCACGCTTGCTTAGGCGACAGAAACAGGGAGAACACATGCATATTGCTATCCAAGTGTTAATACTTATTCCGATTGGTCTAACTGGTCCGGTCTAAAAATTTTTTTTTTTGGAAAAGGTAACTCAGTCACTCTATTTCACCCTAGCAAAGGTAACAACTTGAATCGTGTGCCCCACCAAATCACTTGAAATAAAAGAAAAAATAGAAAGTGAAAAGGACTCGACGAGATATGGCGAAACTATCATGTTATTTCTAACACCTGAGCTCTGTGCTTTTATGAATAGACTCTATAGATGTTTCCATCTAGTCAGATTGGTTCCTCAACTCCTAAAACAAAAATGTTTCCATCCACTTAGATTGGTTAGTGCTATCCTTAATAGGCATAAATTTCTAGGCTCTGGAGTTTATTTATTGCAACTAAAAAGTTTCTCCCATACCCCCAAACTTAAATCTAACATTGTCCTCAATGTTCTAAAGATGAAACTAAAAGCATGAACAAGGAGAAACTGTTACCACTTGAAGCAAAAGAGATAAGGAAGGATATTACCGTGTCGCAAGAATATTGGGTTACCTCCCAAGAAGTGCTAAGTTTAAAGTCTTCAGCCAGACTTAGGAAAGGATTAGTCAACTCGAACCATAAAGTAACAGTCGAAATAACTGTGGGTCTTCAAAACGAAAAAGAGCTGACCAAAGGAAACTACAATAACCCAAGAAAGTGAACAAGAATAACATGCCCTTATCTAGTTTCCTGATTAAGATATTTATATCTAATTGCGGTTCAGGTTCAGGTTCTATGAAAGGGTCTAAATAAAATATTTTCCTCGGATGCATTTCCTCATAGGTTGGATCCAAATTATTAGGTCCTAGAGTCTGGAAAAACTCAAATAAGAACTTAGAATCACAAAATAATAATAACCTAAATAACTGAGGATCCTTTAAGTCAATCAGGTTTGACTTATATAATTGACCACAGTGAGAGTAGTGGCCATACTTAAACAAATGTGTCGATTCTAATTTCCTAAAGCATTTAGGTCTAGTCTCACAACTTAATATTCGACACATTTGGAATATAAACGTTCCCACAGTTGGAAGAAAACTATTTGGTGGGAAAACAAAGTCAATCTGGGTATCATAGCCTAGGCAAACCACATCAACCAGAGGATGGGTTTCTAACGACTGAACTTCTTCCTGGACATCATTAGGTTCGGGAAAACGAGTATGAAGGTAATCTTGTAAAATGGTTGAGGCACATAAGTCAAGTCCCAAGTGAGGGACCTTTCTAAGAGTTAAAGGTAAGGCACTAGGAAGGTGATAATCACCCCCAAACTTAGAGTTTTCAGTGTCTCTAGAAAGACCTCTAATTATTTCTTGAATTTCCGTATCTTCAGAGTCCTTAAAATATTCAAGAGATTCTTCTAAGTTATTATCAGGTAGTGCATCTTTACTCATCTGTACGGGTATATCTTCTTCATCTAATACTATTGTTTCTAAGTCGCTAGACTCTAAAACAACATTTTCGGAATAAACCCGTTCCTCTAAACCACTATCGGCTTCGTGATCAAAAGGAAAAACTACATCGTCTAAAACGGTGGTATCCCTAATCAAATCCTCGTCCTTTTGAATAGGTGAATAATCATAAAAATTATTTGGATTTGAACTAGAAATAATATCATTATAAAGCTCAATTGGATTAATAGATTCCTGATCACTATGCCTACATATTTCAGATTCTTCATTACTACTATCCTCATCATCATAATAGTACAAAGATGATTGAACCTTATCTAAATAAGTAGTGTCTTTTATTCTAACCTCGTCCTCTAGATTGGGCAAATAATCACTATTGATATCAAGGGTAGAATTGGAAACACTATTTTGGAAATTTAGATTATTTCGAGCAGCATTAGCTAACTGTTCATTTTCTGCCTCTAAACGTGCTTGAATTTCACTGAGCGTAACACTTATACTTTCACAAGTCTCATTGAATATCTTATACCGTTGTGTACTCTCTTCTCTTGAACTAACTGCACGTTCATACTCCCTTCGAATTTGTTGGTAGGTTTCTTCTAGAGATTGAACAGGTTTAGAAATGTCATAATCAGGACTAGTTTTTAAGTAATTTTCCAAAAACGCATGACTAGTACTATAATATTCCTGATTTTCTTGCTCGTAAGACCAATTCGTGTGTGGATAGTAATTGGTCTCACTATGGTATGAACCATAACCTTGAAAAGGTTGGCGTTCCCAACTACTATTCCCACCATGGTCATAAAACTGATGATGTCCATATTCAAATTCAGGTCGATACTCATTGTATTGGCTTCTATCATACCAGTTCGACATTCTTAATTGCAAGGGAATTCTACATAATCACAAACAAGGCCGACTCGACTCCACCAAAACAAACCTAAAGATTTCTAGCAAACAAAAAGCATGATGGCTCCACTTAGATTGTTTTTAGACCAGCTTCTATCTTTCAAAAGGGAATTCGTTGCAATTTGAGCAAACCCCTCTGGAATCAATCTGAGTCAAAGTAAGTTGAATAGAGGAGAGGGAAGCTTAGTAGAGCTTTGATACCCAAGGCCTCACCGCTATCACAAGGCGGCGCAGTCACGCATTCAACTCACAGAAACCATCATGAACTTTGGAGTGTGCTTAAAGAGCAACCAATATTTTTCGAACGAGTTTCCTATTAAGCTCGTTACCCTATCGGTCTCGTTCTATTCCAAATTTTAAGCTTAGGTTCGCGTTAGGTTTCGTTTTCCTAAGGCGGGCAAGAAGGGAGCGGTGATGAAATCCGAACCCTTATCTTGTATTGGCCAGGCCTTGCCCTTTACTAGGAAAATAAAGACAGTCCGGTTCGTCCTCAAACAATTATCACCTTAAGGCAGACAGTAACCCGCTTGCAGGAGATTCGCGGGTGTTTCGATTGGACTTACCTCCCGTACCAGACGGGCGATGAACCGTTGTCGTCGACTCGGGCCACGACTCCTATGCCATGTGCGAACCCGAGGGGCCGAGACGATATAGTAATCGTCGTCCTTCCCTGCACACAGTTTATAAATTTTTTTTTTTTTTTTTAATAATAATACCCTTCCATAGGGTTAAAAAAAATTAAGTCCAATTGTTTAAAGTCCAAAGTCCAAAATAAATAAATAAAAAATTATAGTTTTCCTCACACACTCTAAAAAAAAATTAAAAATTAAATCCTAAAATTGTCCTTTTTTTCTTCTCTTTTCGCTTTTCGCTTTAAGCTTTTTCCTCTCCAAGTCCTTAGTGCTCCACTTCGAACCTGTAAATCAAAGACAAAAAGACAAAGTAAAAAGGAACAAATAATAAAAAAAATAAAAATAAAATAAACCTAAAAACTCTACCTAAGCACAAATCCGCGTCGGCGGCGCCAAAATGATAAAAGATTTTTGGTGGTTGTAGTAATGATGATAAGGGGTATCGTTCAAACTCGAACTTGTGAAGGTAATGGATTTTTATATTTAAAAATATATATACAAATATTGACAAATTGGTAGAGAGGTACTGGGACTAATGATTCGGCCAATCTTCATAACATAAGGCTTAATGATTTTTTCTCAACAATAATAGCTCAAAACATATATGGACTCTTATTTTGCCAAAGTCGATTCTCAAAACATTGGTTGTAAATGTTAAGCATGGAACATCAAATCACCTAAGCTAAGCATGACCCATCTAATCAAATAACACCCAATTTAATCAAATCATATTTCACTTAATTTTTAATGCAAAAGTCTTAAAAAGAATTAATAAAATTACCCATTTATGAAGCTCGGCCTCCTCCGTCGCCCCAGTGTTGGGGTTTAACTCATCATAGTAAAAATGCTCTCAAAATATTTCATTGATGCTCAAAAGTGTTTTACAATGAAGAGAAATACAAGAAATTGATGTAAAACAGAACTCTGCGACCCACAGAAGGCGTCCATAATCAACGACAGAGCTGAGGTGTTGTTGTCGTTGAAGAACTACGACCCACAAACGACAGTCGATTTCACTGTTGAGGAACGACTGCTGCTGCGAGTCCGTTCTTCGTGTTCTTCAGGCGTGTTAATAGCAGCAGCAGCAGCAGGTAACTTCTCTGCAACTCCTCCTGCGCCTCTCTGCTCGCCTCCAAACCTCCCCAAACTCTCGACAGACTCTCTAGTAGACCCAAAGAGCCTTTATATACTGTTTAATGCCTTCAAATCTTCACAATAACTCCCCGAAATCTCCATTAACGTCGGGAATATTTTCTTTGTATTTGATGCAGGATATGGGATTTTCTTCCCTGTTTAACTCTTCTACGCGTCTCTGGATTGTCTTAAATTGTTCGTATAATATCATGAGAGAATATATTCCCAAATATCTTCTCCCAATCTTCACACAGCTTCCGTAATTAAAAATATCTCGGTCCCCTGTTTACTTCCAAACTCGGATTTCTGGCCCAAGTTTTTCAATCCAATTCATTGTACCAAGCCTGTTAGGCTATATTAGGTCCATCCCAATCATTTCCAGCGATTGAATCTCGCTCAAAGACCACACAAGATCGAACCCTAAACTGCCAGTGAAGTGCGCATGGCATAAGATTTTCCCGCCACTTTTTGAATCGTGAAGAAAGGGTGTCCTCCCCCTAACCAGAACTGGGGTGCGAATAGCAGCTGCCTTGGGGGTGACCTGGGGGCGCCCCTTAGTAATTAGGTTACCCCTTATCCAAAAGCGAGAGTCCGAATAACACTTGTCCTCTGGGTGCCAAAATCAACTTTTCGAGCCGAATTTTCCAAAAATATTTATTTCCAAAAAATACCTACAAATACATAAAATAACAAAATTAGTACAAAATCGAGTGCCAACAATATATAGTATTGAGATCAAATTAGACACAAAAATGTGTCTATCAGAATCATAAAGGATTGAGTATCATTGCTAGTTTTATTGGTAAGTCGCTTAAACTTGATAAACAAACAACACAAAGAACTCGAATGAGTTATGTTAGAGTTTTTTTGGAAATTCTACCTTCTTGTACTTTTCCTGCTATTGTGCCTGTTATTTATTTATTTATTTATTTATTTGGGGGGGGGGGGGGGCGTATTGAGATTTCAGTGGAATACCCCTGGAAACCTCTTAAATACACCTTTTATAATACTTTTAGACATTCTATGAAACTAAGATTGTTGTGGATAGGGTGTAAGATCAAATGTGAAGAATGCTGAAAGTACTAAGGAAGTATGGATTAGGAAGCCTGTTTAAAGAAATATAAGTTCTAACTCAGGTAAAGATGATAGTCTTATGGAAACTACTTTTACTGAGTCTGAATGTGTAGATGCTATTATAGAAGAGACTACTCAATACATGGCAGAGTCTACTTCAAAAGATCAGTAAGTGGTAGGTGGTAAAAAAAGATAGAGGAAATTCTTTGAATCCTTCTTATATAGAAGTTCCAGTGGTTATTTCCAATCAATTTCCCTTACATGGAGAGGGCAGTTCGCAGGCAGTGCAGATGGAAGTTGTAGCAAGTCATAAAGGTGTTTTATCTGATTTTACTAATCTGGTGGATCAAAGGGTGGAACCTTATGAAGAGGAAACAAACTAGTATTTTGTAAGTAAGTCTCACTTTTCTGAGAAGAATAATGTCCTTGGAGTTTCTAAAGCTTCTTTGTAAGTTTCAGACACTAAAAAGTCTGGTAGGGGCCTTAAAAAATCCCAACCTCCTGTTGATGTTTAAGACTGGATGTGTCATGTCCCTTCTCACTAATGTTAGACTACTTGTGGTACCCTTATCCTTTTTATGACTGTATTTAGTTTTGTCTTCCAAAGCGTGTGTTTGGCTCGTGTGTTGAGAGCACGCTTCTTTTAATCCTTCTCTATAACCCTAAACTGTTTGAGAAGTTTTTATGAAAAGTTTGTTTTCTGCCTCTTTGAGGTTTTATCCAAATCTTCAGTGAAGATCTTGAAGATTGAAATCTAATTCTAGTTGTTTGTAGTGTAGATCACTACAAGTGGTATCAGATTCGGTCCTTCCTTGGCACACAACATGGAGGACGGTAATAGATTGAGTAAGCTGGATGAAAATCAGAAGCGACTCACTCAAGAATTACAGGAATTGTGTGAAGAAGTTCAATCACTCCAATCTGTAAAAGGAGATGTAAAACTACTGAGAACTGATATGGAAAATCAATTTCAAATTCTTCAATCTGCAATGGATAAGAAGTTCCAATTGCTTTTCGATAATCCAGTTTTTTATCAAGGGTATAATAACGGTGGTGAAGCGGGTGAAGTACCAGATCCTTCATCTAGTCACAACTTTCGGAATTATCAATAGGGTCATCATCATCATAGAATTCTTCAAACTACTCAGATGGGGGAAGGTCAGTTTTCTAATTCCGACCCAAAATCGATTTTCCACGTTTTGATGGCACTAACCCTAGAGCCTGGGTCAGGAAATGCACGAAATACTTCTTCCTACATCAAATGAATGATGAACAAAAGGTGAATCTAGCTACCCTGTACTTGGATGGAAAATCAGATGTTTGGTTCCAAGACTACCAAATTGGTAAGGGTATTTTGTATTGGGAGGATTTCATTATTGATGTTTGCACTAGGTTTCAAGAATTAGGCCATGATAATGTTGTAGGCGAGTTCAATAAATTAGATCAAACTCATTCAGTTTTAGAATATCAAGAAAAATTTGAAGAACTGAAAGCCTTAATGTTAGCAAAGAATCCTTCATCAACTGAAGATTACGTCATTGATAGTTTTATTAGTAGGTTAAAAGAAGATATCAGAATGGTAGTGCCAATGTTCAACCCTACTACCTTGCAACAAACTATTTTTTTATCTAGAAGACAGGAGTGCATCATGGAGAAAGCAGCTAAATCTCCACCAAGACATTCAGGCAAGTTTTTATATGGGGGAAAGCCATTAACCACCTCCAATAAGCCTCCTAATCTTACTCCATTGGCCACTACACCAATTGTTACCAGTCCAACAACAAGTCATAAACTACAGTCAGTAAAGAAACTCACATATGTTGAAATATGTGCAAAAAGGGAGAAAGGCTTGTGTTATGACTGTGATGATGTGAATACCAATATTCTGTGGAGCACGTGTCACGATCTTAGTGGCTGCACATATAATCAACTGTATAGCCTTCACTGAACAGAGAATCCTAAGTAGCAAAGGATACCTCCGCAGATCTACTTTATCTCATCCCAATAAAGAAGGCCTAGACGGTCAGGATAAGAAGGGAAAAAGCCTAGTATACATAGAGTCAGCTGGCGAGGGGACAGAGTTAGATGACGCATCCAATCAGCAATAAATGCTCAAATCTCTTATCTACACACATGAGTCAAGGCACGTGGAGAGGGAAAGCATGGCAGAACCCGATTGGTGGAAGCTGGTGGTGAACGAAGGTACAACCTGTACTAAGGTTGGGTAGTTCCCGAAGAAACGTGGTCTAGCTGAGGTGTCGAATTACAACTGGAGAAAGTACGCTGTGGATGAAGGTACCATTGGTACGAAAGGTATATCAGAAGATGATGGACCCAGAGGCAGCAAAGATATACCTGGAGCAAGAGGGGCTATAAATACCAAGCCTCACCAACAAACTAAGGGCATTCAATATCTAGTAGAGAAGATCTAGTCTTAAGCGTATACCTCTTTAATGTTTAGAACTTAAGTATTTACTTCCACTTGAGTTCTCCCTATACTTGGGAAGAATTTAGATCTTGTAACCACCACAACTTAATACAAAACAAGCACCTCATTACCCGGGACGTAGATAAATCGAACCACGTAAATCTCTTGTGTCTCATGATACTTAGAAGCTTTTACATTATACTTGTGTTCTTCCTTATTATTGTGATCTTAAATATCATTTATTACTTAACACTATCAGTTCAATAGAGGTATCAATACTACTTAGTATCAGATCCTCAGAGCTGTATACATTACGTAGACTACAGGAAAACGAGTAGTCACAGTTTGGCGTCCACCGTGTTTTGCTCACGAACCTGAGTTTAGGCACAGTTTTACATTTTACTTATACATATTCTGAAACGAAGGGATCTTTGTTTCACCGACGAATCTCACTCTCTAGTGATTCGTTCATCCATTATTTGTGTATGTTTTTGAGTTCATAGCCTCTAAAAATGTTCCTCATTACAGATCCACAACAAATCTTTCAAAAAACATACTCACGAAATGCCAAAATGTTTGTTTTATACTAAAACAGCCCTTCATAAACAGAGCATATTCTAGATCTGAGAACCTTTGACTGACAGAGGAATCTCAGTCGAATTTTAAGGATAAAAGATCTTCTAACGCATTTAATAACCTTGTTTTTCGCAAGATCTGACACCCCTTTTTAATTGGTTTTCGACGTTTTAAGGTTGTGTTTTCCAAGGGTGTCATAAGCATTTAATACCCGTCTGTCAAAAACATTATTTCAGTCATTTTTCTGAAAAAGATGCTTAACAGTCTTCTGTGTCAGAGCATTAATAGCTACTTTTAACGAAGGTACCCAAGTAGCAGACTTCTTCAATTTTTCTCTAACCGCAGGATAACCAAAGCCGAAGGCATGCAGAAACCAACTGATGTACCAACAAGCTCACGACCAACTATCATAAGAGAGAGATCCCAAAAGCCGTCTCAAGCAAACCAAAGGAATGAAGCGGAGAACAAACAAAGCGAAATAGCAAGAAGAATAGTTGCTAACAAATTGCCTATTCCTGCTGAAGGGATGGGGCAAACATCAGGATCTCAACCAATCTACGACATGCCATTACCGGAGCATGCTACAACTACGAAGCCACCTGCGGCCAACGCAGGGTTACCCAAAACCTTAGCTTCTACGGCACGAGGGTTGGGAAACCTAACTCCAATTCAGATAGATCCAGACGGGCCAATTATAGAAGAAGGAGTGGAAAATTCCGAAGATCCAGCAGACATAACTCCTCAAGGGGGTGGAGCCCACAACGAAGACCAAATGCGCCACAAATAGCAGCTTTGTTACTCCGTAACAAGGAAAACAAAGATGCAATGAACGATATGGACCAAGAAAACCAGAACCTCTGTTAGGCATACAAATCTAAGGTTCCCAAACTCACCCTCCACAACCGAGGCGTGAAACTGGAGCTATCTCAGGAAGACGAAGGGTGGATCTCAACCCACCAAAGGAGAATCATCCTAAGGGATCAAGGAGAGCGCACCATGATCCAGATGAAACGGATTCAACATACAAGCCATCTCAAACCTACTACGACGAAGCATTTTCCAAAGATGCTAACAATGTGAACATGGTCATGGAGAAAATGGAGAAAATGCGGAAGGAGATCCAATTGCTTAAAAACTGGCCACGCAGGCGCAAGACTGAAGAAGTACTACAGGAGGAAACCACGTCACCACTATCCTTTCGCATTTTGAGGGAAACCATCCCTCCGAAATGCCCGTTACCCACGTTCCAAGCATACAACGGTACCTCAGATCTCGCATCCCACCTACGGTATTACACTCGTGTCATTGCCCATTGGGAAAGAAACGAGGTGGTACTTTGTAGGTACTTCACAGCAAGCTTGACGGGATCAGCACTGGCCTGGTATGACAACTTACCAGCAAACTCAATTGACTCCTTCGAGCAACTATCTACGGTGTTTTTGGAGACATACATGTACAACAAATCAACAAAGGCGGGGTTAGATAGGCTATTTTCTTTAGCTATCGGACCCCGGGAGACGCTGATGCAGTACACAAACAGGTGGCAAAATACATGCCAAGCAATTGGAAAAGTCAATCCAGAAATTAACATAAATTGCTATAAGTACGGACTTGATAGAACCTCAACCATCTTCGTGGAGCTTCACAACAGAGCTCTCGATTCCGAAGGCGAGCTCAGGGTTGTCCAAGACCGTTATGAAAAAGCAGGGGTCTAACAACACCACCCAATATTTCGTTTGGCAATCTGAATAAACAAACTCCAATATACTTTCAAGAGAATCAACTAGACAGTTAGACTCAATCTATAAAAAGCATATCAAAGAGTTTTGTATCTCTATCTCTTGATTCAATCCGCAATCAGCAAATAGGGATTTGCGAGCCCGATTGAATAAAAAAGGATTAACTTGAACGGTACCAAAGACCAATGTTCAAGTGTCAATCAATTCACTCAACAACCCTAAGGTCAGATACAAGAACTGATTGATCTTAACGTACAACCTGTGATATTTCTATTATATAAATAAAATGTAATGCGGAAAAGAAATAACACAGACACCAGATTTTGTTAACGAGGAAACTGCAAGTGCAGAAAAACCCCGGGACCTAGTCCAGAATAAACACACACTGATTATAAGCTGTTACACCAAATTCCTACTACCTATTCGGACTAGATGTAATACCTTCTTCAGCAACTTGTAGAACTCATAGCAGAATACGGATTCTCTTTAGAAATCCTTCACACAAATATTCTAGCAGAACCCGAGGCTCTCTTTATAAGATACCACAACACGATTGATACGATTCGATATTTTGTTTGCACAAAACACCGGTTTGATTTCCCTTTAGATGTAAATCAAGGTTTTGGAAATCTTGTAGATTAGGATTTTAACTTACAATCAAGATACGTAAACACAAGGAGTCCGTGAACCTGATTTCCGTAAGTGAACTTGGACGGTACCAAAGACCAATATCCAAGTTAGAAAAACCCTAACAAATCTACAACAAGAACAACTAGAATAAATCTAGAAATATCTTGTTTAAAACTTCTCAAGGATTTTTACGAGATGCCTCAAAAGAAGTTTTTCTTTCTAGTCTCCGATTTTGACTAACAAGTGTTGGTATACGATTGGAAACTGAAATCTATCAAAACCTAGGTTTTATAATCAATAACTCTTGAATGGTTTTATATCATAAGAGAAAACCTTAGAATAGACAAGAGGTGAAAACCTAGATTACAAGTTGTATGATCAATCACGAAGACTAAATCCAACTTGGTTTTGTGATCCCTAATACAAAGACTTTTATCTCACTCTTGTTCACGAAGAACAGAAGACGTGGAAAACAACCTGCAGAGCTTACGTCAATTTTCCAAAGGGATGAAAAACGTGTAAACTCGCGAACTCCTTATTTATATTGAACAATAGCTTAGAATCTAAGCAAAGCTATTTTCCTTTTGCAAGACTCTCCTAAATATGGGAGTCTTTCCTAAGTTAAAACTCTTGCAAAAATAATTAAATAAATAACTTATTTAGCAAAAATTATATTTATGTGAATAAATCACATTTTAACTTAGGCAGGAATCACAAACACTTATGGTAATCAAAAGTGTTTGGACCAATAACTAACTTGCCTAGATAAGGAAACATCACCAACTTGACCGAAAATCCCTTTTAGTCACGTAATTGGGCCCAAGTCCGTGAACTGTTGCAAACAGCCCATAGATTGTTTCCTACTAACGAACTGTAACAGTCACAACAACACTTATAACTGTTACATTAATAAATCACTCATAACTTCATCATTATAACTCGGAATTGAGTGATTCTTGGCTCATTGAATTCGTAAGATCATTCACTGTAACATGAGACCCTTTATAAGGATAAAGGTTATTGTCTCTAAGGTCATGAATCAAATAACCTCAAGTATATACACAAAAATGTACATTTACCGTCATCGGAATTGTTCCATATAGTGAGCATATATATTTATATATTAGAAAGGTAGAATTGAACAAGAATCCAAATGAAATCAATCACATACCTTTTGATGAAGAACTTGTTGATGTATTCTTGTAGTCTTCAATCTTCAATCTTCATCCTTTAAGGATAGCTTCGATTCAACTTCTTAGACCTAATCTAGTCCGAAACTATCTTTAGTATGATAAATCAAGAATGCATTTTGGAAACTAAAATTGACGACTAACTTGACATACCAACTCTAGTGGGTTCAACCGAGTAGTGGTCTAACACGTTACATCAGACTCGAAGATATACAGAAGGACAACCCCAGGGCACAAGCAAAGACATCAACAGCTCCACAACGAACTAACTCTCTGGAACCAATTCCGGAGATACCTAAGCGACAAAACGAAGCCGGGGGCAGGACCAGCTCTCGAGACAAGTGATCCAAATATGGAGATGGAAAAAGAGGTAAAGTAAGAGAAGAATTTACGGATAAAATCTACACAAAGTTGAATACAATTTTCTTTCACATCCTAAGCAAGGAGGGAGCAAATCCAGGCTTTCCTTACCCTAATACTAAGGGAAAGCAGCCAGAAAAGACAAAGGAGTCTAAGTAGTACTGTGCGTACCACCAGTACTACGGGCATCCTACTGATACATGCTACCACCTGCGCAACATGATCCAAAGATTCATCGACGAAGGTAAATTCATGGAGTACGTACTGCCCAGCCAGCGGAAACTGAGGAGACCCCAAAGAAAAGGGTAGAACTACCTCAGGACGGAAAATACATCAACATGATCACTTTATCCAGTGGAAGAAAAGAAGAAACGCTCGAGGTCATACTCGAGTTAGCTCGAAACAGAAAAAAGATTGAATCCCATGAAGTGTTCAAGCTAAGTGGACCAGCCACTAGCACTTGGGAGGACTGGATGGCCACGCCATTAACCTTTATAACAAATGACGTCAACCAGGAGGTTGAAATGCACAACGATCCACTAGTGATCACTCTTCCAATACATGGATGAAACGTTACGAAGGTCCTTGTGGATGAGGGAAGTTCGTTAAATGTGCTATTTTACGAACCCTACCTACGCATGGGTTTGACAACAGAGCAAATGGATTCTTACACTTGCACAATATATGGTTTTAATGGAGCAGTCTCAAGACCGAAGGGAGAAATCGTCTTGCAGGTTGATAGACGCATTTATGTGTCTATTTTGTCTTCGATGTTTCGTATTCTTAGTACTCGTTTTCGGCTCGAAAAGTTGCTCGAGGCCCCCCCGGAGGACATTTACTATATGGACCCCAAGATTGGATAAGGGGCACCTACTATTCGCACCCCCGGTTTGTTTAGGGGGACACCCTTCTTCCACTTGGTTTTGGCGGGAAAGTGCAGGTTTGAATTTTGTTCGCCTGGGGAATTTGCTGTTTCGAAATTTGAGGAGTTGTGGCGAGATTCAATCACTCCAATCGACTCATTCCATCCTGTTACACTCACACAGGACTGGTAAGTCCTTCAGATTCGAAAAACGTGGGTTGAATACGTGGAATTTCTACACAACAAGGAGTACGTGTGCGTTTGAGATAATCACGGGATTACAACGTGATTTTACGTGTGCTGCTCGTGTTTGGATCGAGCTTGGCCGCTGCAGAAACGTGTAGGACTTGAATAAGGAATATTCAGCACTCATTGACAGCGTGAGAAGAGAAGAAAGGGAAGAAAATATTCCCGAGAAGAAAATATTACGGTCGATTGATGGGAGAATTATTTGCAGTTATTACGTGATATTTCGATGTTGTTGGGTTATAAATAGAGGATGGGATATCAGTGAGGCGGGACAGAGAGTTTGTGAGATTACAGAGCATCACAGAGTCGAAAAATCAAGTTGCAGGAAAATTCTTTTCTGCTGCCGCATATCTGAAGAACACGAAGAACAGACCATCCAAGACAGTCGTTTTCCAGCAGTGAGAACGACACAGAGGCGGGGGTCGTAGAGCTATAGAGTCTGTGACAGTTTCGTTTTATCGTTCTGTGTAACAGTTCGGTTTGTAACAAATATAATTGTTACAAACACGATTTTAATCATTTTCACCCATTTTCATCATTTGTAAACCCTTTGAGCAATAAAAATGATTTTTGAGCGTGTTTCCAACATAATGATGAGCTAATTCTCCCACAACCAAGGCAATGAGGAAGCTATTTACGCATGAATAATTGGTAACTATTTTATTTTCTCTAATTTATAGTTTACTCAATCACTACTTTTGCAGAGTTTTTAATTGTTCGCATAATTTTCTTCATTGGTTGTGATTCAATTAGATAGGTTATACTTTGTTTAGATAATCTATGCTTAGGGGATACAATTAATATTTGAGAATTTGCCTGATTATATGTGAATTAAGAAATAAGGGACTTAAAAGATAATTAGAGTTTTGGATTATTTACCATAATTTATTCATGTGTAATAGTGGAATCATGTCTTGGTTATTCCTAATATCTTGAAATCAATTTTGATAAGTTTTCTTTACTTTTAAGTTTTATTAAGTCTAGATCTTTTGCTTTCACAAGCCTCAACGAACTATTACTACAACAATATTGAGATACATCAATTTTTGGCGCCGCCGACGCGGCTTGTCTTTAGGCTAGAGTTTTTAGATTTTTTTTTTTTTTTAGGTTTTATTTGTTTATTTTATTTGTTCTTCTTTACGTTTTTGGGTTTTTGTCTTTTCCTTACAGATTTGGATTTGGAGCGAAAGAAAATTTTGCCAAAGCTTTGGTGAATACTTAAAGACTTGGAGTAAAAGCAAAGCGAAAGGAGCGAAGAAGAGATTTTTTTTTATAAAAAAAGAAAGAAAAAAAAGAGAGACTTTTATTTTTTATTTTATTTTTAGACTTTCCTTTTCTTTTGCACTTTTTTTCTTTGGACTTTGGACATTTGGACATTTTTTTTTAAACCCTACGGAAGGGTAGTTTAAATATTAAACTGTTTGCAGAGAAGGACGTGATTACGATATCACCTCGGCCCCTCGGGTTCGTACACGACATGAGTGTGGCCCGAGTCGACTCACGGTTCATCCCCCGTCTGGAACGGGAGGTAAGTTTGTCGAAACACTCGCGAATCCCCTGTCAGCGAGTTACTGTATTCCTTCGTGCATATATGCGAGGACTTGAAAACGGCTGCTTTAATTTCCTAGTAAAGGGCAAGGACTGGCCATACAAGATAAGGGTTCGGATTTCATCACCGTTCTCTTCTGCCCGCCTTAGGAAAACGAACCAAACGCGAACCTAACCTAAAAATTGACTAGAACGAGACCGATAGGGTAACGAGCTTAATAGGAAAGTCATTCGAAAAATATTGGTTACTCTTTTAAGCATACTTCGAAGTTCATGATGGTTTTTGTGAGTTAAATGCGTGATTGCGCCGCCTTGTAATGCCGGTGAGGCCTTGGGTATCAAAGCTCCACTAAGCTTCCCTCGCCTCTATTCAACTTACTTTGACTCGGATTGATTCCATAGGGGTTTGCTTAAATTGTAACGAATTCCCTTTCGAAGGATTAGAAGCTGGTCTAGAAACAATCTAAGTGGAGCCATCATGCTTTTTGTTTGCTAGAAATCAGTAGGTTTGCTGTGGTGGAGTCAGCCTTGTTTGTGTTTGCATAGAACTTCCCTTCTTGTTAGGATTTTTCTTATTTTTGTTTTTCTAGTGTATGCCCGAGGTCATTAGAGAACGGGCTTGGAAAAGAGACAATTTAGGTCGATTGATTAGTGAAAAACCTAGTAATTTTCCTTGTGGAAGCGGAGAGCTCGAAGACTCTTCTTTTGAGAACCCCGTTTTTGGAAACTTCAGTTTTGAGAATCTGTCTCTTCGTGAGGAAAGTACCCCTAGTACTTCAGCTGTGCCAGCGATGGCAACTTTGAAAGATTACATGTTCCCAACTAGGACCAACCGAGCTTCGTGCATTAAATTGCCAGCCATACGGCTAATTTCGAGATAAAACCTAGTATTCTTCAGATGATCCCTATTTCTTAGGAAAAGATGATGAGAACCCTTATTTTCATATTAGGGACTTTGAGGAAATTGTGGGACAGTTAGAATAAAAGACCTACTGATGAAGTTTTGAAACTTAAGATGTTTCCCTTTTCCTTGAGAGATAAAGCCAAGACCTGGCTGAACAACCTACCATGATCCATTGAAACATGGCAGGAACTTTGCTGCTTTCTATATGAAATTCTACCCTAAGCATAAAACTGCATGTTAGGCAGAAAATTAGTGCTAGTGTGCAACAAGAGGGAGAGTCTCTTTATAGGTTTTTAGAGAGATTCAATGATCTCCTATCCCAGTGTCCTCACCATGGATTTGATAAGATGAAACTGTTGAGATTATTTATAATGGTTTAGACTATTCGACCAAAGCCATGGTCGAGTCTATGTGCGCTGGTGAGTTCACAGTAAAATGCTGATGATGCTTTACCTTCTTAGGAGTTTTGCTGAAAAATCCCAACAGTGGGAGTCTTGTGTTGAACCCCCTAAAAGACTCTTGGTCAATAGAAGTAGCACCAATATGGTAGATACAAGTTCGAGTCAGATGCTAAGTTTGCTGCTTTGTCTAGAAGGTTAGAAGCTTTGGAATTGAATCAGCCTAAATAGGTCTCTTGTTGAACCTGATGATAGAGAGCCGCTCAAGTCTCTAGTTGTGGAGTAGAGCCCAATAACTCGTTTTGGGAAGGTCATGTTAGTGAAGAACAAGCCCATGCTGTCTATCAACGCTAGGTTTGAACCGTCAGAAGTTTGACCCATACTCAGAACCTACAACCCTGGTTGGAGAAACCATCCTAATTTTTCTTGGTCTAAGGGCCAGAATCAAGGTCAGTCTAGTAATTCTCAGCCTCCCCCAGGTTTTGGTTATGCTAAGAACTCTTCAGGTCAACCCCAGTTTCAGAACCCTTCGGATAAAAAGATCACAAGTTTAGAAGACATCTCGCCTCGTTTATTAAAACTCTGAAAGATCAACCTAATGGTTGCTCAAGGGATAGAAGAAAGTAAAAATATAGGTTATGCTAACTCCAAGCTATTTCGAGTTAAAAAACCAGGTTAGTCAGATAAATGAATCTTTGAGGGAAAAAGGTAAGTTTCCTAGTCAAACTCAACCCAATCCTAAAGCAGAAGAGAAGACATCGAATCATGTGAATCTATTAAACCCTTAGGAGTGGAAAGGTTGACAACAAGGTTGCCATGCCTGATAGTGAACATGTTGTAGTTCACCCTTCTGAGCCAAAAAATGATGAGGAGACTGATAGAGTCTCTAAAGAGACCAATGAGGGTCCTAATGAGTCCGACCTTGTTCCCAGAGCCCCATTCCCACAGCTGCTAGTTCCAACTAAGAGGGAGTCCAGCTGTAATGATATATTGGAGGTTTTTAAGCAGGTAACTATCAACCTACCATTGTTGGATGCGATTAAGCAGATTCCCGCTTATGCCAAGTTTCTTAAGGACTTGTGTACACGAAAGCGTAAGCTTGGTGTCCAAAATAAATCCTTCCTTGCTAGTCACGTGAGTTCCATTATTCAGAATACCACTACTCCTAAGTATAAAGACCCAGGGTACTATACTATTTCTTGCACAATAGGTAAATACCGTGTTGAGAAAGCGTTGCTTGACTTAGGAGCCAGTGTGAACCTACTCTCATACCATGTGTACCTTAAGCTAGAAGTTGGTGAGATGAAACCTACCCATATGATACTTCAGTTAGCTGATAGGTCGGTTAAAATTCCTCGTGGTGTGATCGAGGATGTTCTTATTGAGGTCGACAAGTTTATTTATCCAGTGGATTTTGTTATCCTACATACCCAACCTGTCCCTAACCCAGAAAACCAGATACCAGTGATTTTAGGTCGCCCATTTTTAGCAACATCCAATGCGATCATTAGTTGTCGAACTGGTATTATGAAATTGTCTTTTGGTAATATGACTATTGAGCTGAACGTCTTTCATATTAGTAAGCTACCCTCTGAACTAGATGACTCGAGCATATAAGAGGTAAACATGATAGGAACATTAGTCGAGGAGTCATTACCAAACACTTTGTTAGAAGATACATTAGAGAAATGCCTAGCTCACTTTGGGATTGATATCGATGATGATAATGTGATTAATGAGGTGAATGATTTTTTAGATTCAACCCCTTTGTTAGACACTAGTAATGGATGGAAACCTAAGTTCGAACCACTACCGGTTTCTAAGTCTACCCTAGTTCCTTCGTTATAAGAGCCTCCTAAGTTGTACCTAAAACCATTGCCAGATACCCTGAAGCATGTGTTTTTAGGCCCGTCTGAGACTTTACCTGTGATTGTTGCTTCCGAATTGGATAGTGATCAGGAAAGTAGGCTAGTGACCGTCCTTCAAAACAACAAGGAAGCTTTAGGGTGGACCATAACAGACATTAAGGGTATAAGTCCTACTGTTTGTATGCATCAGATCTATTTAGAGGAAGATACCAAACCTTCTAGGGAGATGCAACGAAGACTAAACCCTAATATGAAAGAAGTAGTTCGAACCGAGGTTCTTAAGCTGTTAGATGCAGGCATTATCTACCTCATTTTAGACAGTAAGTGGGTCATCCCCGTTCAGGTTGTTCCCAAGAAATCCGATATTACTGTAGTCCAGAATGATAACAATGAGTTAATCCCAACCCAAGTGACCACGTGTTGGCGTGTTTGTATTGACTATAGGAAATTGAACAAGGTCACTAGGAAGGACCACTTTCCCCTTCCCTTCATCGACCAGATGCTAGAGAGATTAGCTGAACATAGTTATTACTGCTTTTTAGATGGCTACTCTGGCTATAATCAGATCGTTATTGCCCCAGAAGACCAGGAGAAAACCACTTTTACCTGTCCCTTTGGTACCTTTGCGTATAGACGCATGCCTCTCGGGCTATGTAACGCCCCTGCAACTTTTCAGCGTTGCATGATGAGCATATTTTCCGATATGGTATAAACGTTTTTATAGGTCTTTATGGATGATTTTTCAGTGTTTGGTTCGTCTTTCGATGAGTGCTTGCATCATTTGTCATTAGCGTTGACTAGGTGTAAGGAAAAGAATTTAGTGCTTAATTGGGAGAAATGCCATTTCATGGTTCGTTCAGGAATTGTTCTAGGGCATATCGTATCTTCTAAGGGTATAGGGTAGATAAAGCCAAAGTTGACCTTATTAAAACTTTACAGGTCCCAAAAACAGTAAGAGATATTAGGTCATTTCTTAGGGCATGCTGGTTTTTATCGCCGATTCATTAAGGATTTTAGCTTGATTTCTAGACCTCTTTGCAATTTGCTTGCAAAATATGTTAAGTTTGACTTTGATGATGTTTGTTTCAAGGCTTTTGAGAAGCTTAAGACTTTACTCACTACCGCCCCCATAATCCAGGCACCCAACTAGAACCTACCATTTGAGATCATGTGTGATGCTTCAGATTATGCTATTGGTGTTGTGCTAGGTCAGAGAGAAAACAAATTACTTCATGTGATTTACTATGCTAGAAAAACTCTGAATGATGCCCAGTTGAACTATACCACTACCGAGAAGTAATTGTTAGCCATTGTGTTTTCCTTAGACAAGTTTAGACCCTATCTCTTAGGTTCTAAGATCGTCATATATACTGATCATGCTGCTTTGAAATATCTTTTGTCTAAGAAGGATACAAAACCTAGATTGATTAGGTGGATCCTTTTGTTGCATGAGTTCTCTCCAGACATTAGAGACAAAAAGGTTGCCGAAAATGTAGTAGCAGACCACTTGTCTAGGCTAGTTGTTGATTCTCCTGATGATTCCCTTCCTATAAGGGATAGTTTTCCTGATGAACAACTTTTCTTTGTTACCCAATTACCTTGGTATGCGAATATAATGAACTATCTTGTTACTGGTCGAATGCCCCAACATTGGGGTAAACAAGATCGTTCTAGGCTTTTAGCCGAGGTTAAGCACTTCTTTTGGGATGATCCTTATTTGTTTAAGTATTGTCCAGACCATATTATTAGGAGATGTATACCTGAGAGTGACCAGTCCAGTATTATTTCCTTTTGTCATGATCATGCTTACGGGGGTCACTTTAGTGCTAAGAAGACTGCTGCTAAGATATTGCAGTGTGGATTCTATTGGCCTTCGTTGTTTAAAGACTCTCATAGTTACTGTATTACTTGTGAGTGTTGCCACAAATTAGGAACCATTTCCCGTAGGAACATGATGCCCTTGAACCCTATTTTAGTTGTCGAGGTCTTTGATGTGTGGGGTATTGACTTTATGGGTCCATTTCCTAATTATTTTGGTAACCTATACATCCTTGTCGCTGTAGACTATGTCTCTAAGTGGATTGAGGCGGTCGCGTGTAAAACCAATGACCATAGGGTTGTGACTGAGTTCTTGAAAAATAATATACTTACACGTTTTGGTACACCGCGAGCTATAATTAGTGATGGAGGGTCACACTTTTGTAATGGGCCTTTTAGCCTTCTGATGAAGAAATATGGTATTACACATAAGGTAGCTACCCCGTGTCATACACATACTAGTGGTCAGGTAGAGGTTTCCAATATGGAGATAAAACGTATATTAGAGAAAACAGTTAATCCTAGTCGGAAAGACTGGTCGTCTAGGCTTACTGATGCCTTATGGGCTTACCGTACTGCGTTTAAGACCCCCATTGGAATGTCGCCTTATCGGCTTGTGTATGGCAAGGAATTTCATTTACATGTTGAGTTAGAACATAGAGCTTATTGGGTTGTTAAGCAACTAAAATTTTCTTTTGACAAGGCAAGAGCCCATAGGAAACTCCAGCTCAATGAGTTGGACGAGATTCGTATAAATGCTTACGATAGTGCTAAGGAGTATAAGAACAAAATGAAACTTGATCATGATAGAAATATCTTAAGAAAGTCATTTTCTCCAGGTCAAAAAGTTCTTTTGTATGATACTCGTTTGCATCTATTCCCTAGGAAGTTATGCTCTCGGTGGGCCGGTCCTTTTGTAGTCCGTATTATTTTTCCTCATGGAGCTGTTGAGATCGAGACACCGGATGGTAGTAGTTCTTCAAAGGTTAACGGTCAGAGATTGAAACCCTTTTTGGAGCCCTTTCCTACAGGTGATGTTGAGGAGGTCCCTCTGGAGGACCCTGCTTACCCTTGATTGACAATCGAGGCGATTGTATGTTGTATTTTAGTTTTTGATTTTCTCTCTCTTCACCCAGGTACTATCTTTCCAACTTCTCCTTGTGTTATTTTACTTTTGGTATTGCTCTTTCATTAGAAACATTGAGGACAATGTTAGATTTAAGTTTGGGGGTGTTAGTTGCACTTTTGAAACTTCTAGCATCACATGGTATCCGGTTAGCTAAGTTTACATACTGTTTCTCACCGAAAAGATAGAAATTGGAATGCTAGGGATAACAACCTATTGAGACATTAGAGAAAAAGACATTGAGATCCTTGAAATTCAGGAGAGAACTTGTTCCTTTTAGATGGTAACCGTGATGGACCTAACCATCCATGATGGAAAGGCAAGTAGGTCAGGAAATGCCAGAAAGACAAAGCAACCTCACAATGTAGCCTTAGTTACTGGATTACAACTCTCTCTCAGTAGAAACTTATCATCATCAACAAGCGGAGCGACATCAAAATCTATGAAGAAAGTTGAAGACGTTTAAGGTATAGAGCAACAATAGAAAAGAATAATTCAAAAATCAAAGTTGAAGACTTAGTTACAAGAAGTTATAAGAGAAAATGATATAAGTTGTTGGAATTCATGATGCCAAGACACCACAAGTTGCGAAGATCCAAGTTTTTAAAGTCCTTCTCTCATGGCCATGTAAATTTTTGTCTTGTAACTTTTGTGTAAAAATAAAAATAAATCATCATTACGTTCTTTTTGTTCTATAATTAGTTTTTTTTTTGCTCAATAAGGCCATAGGGAAGTAGAATTTTAAGTCAAGCAAGCAATCGAAGAGAAGAGTTAATTGTCAAGGTTCTATGAGGTTCGATAGTTTATCATCAACAGTTGAAGACCGAATAAGACGTTGTTTCTACTAAGCACTATGAGAGAGTCGAAGAAAGATATATTTGGTTGCTTTGTTAGTCCGCTTTCCATCTGGCAAAAGATATTTCCAGCACTGGTTCAACTCATTACACGTAATTAGTCCAGCTGTGTAGCAAATGTCCCTCTCATCTTTATCTCTCTCCTAGTCTTATCCAGCTGTAAATCAGCGGACGCATCTTACAATGTTTATCTAGCTGTGTAGCGGATATCTCTTTATCTAGCAGTGTTGCGGATGTGTCTCCCATTTTCTTTAGTCAGCTTTAGAGCTGACACCTTTAATTTCTCTGGCATTCTAGTTACTTGGAGATAGGTTGAGAATTTGTATGTCCTCATAGATCTTTGGATACTTGTGACCAATTAGAAGTCATTGTTTTGTGGGTACACCTCCGGTAAACCCTCCCGAGATTAACTCGGTTTTGTTATTTATTAGTTTTGATCGAGGACTAGAAAATAATAAGTTTGGGGGTATTTGATAGACGTATTTATGTGTCTATTTTGTCCTCAATGTTTCGTATTGTTAGTACTCGTTTTCTTCCTTATTATGGTGTTTTCTGTGTTTGTAGGTATTTTTCGGAAATAAATATTGTTGGAAAATTCTGCTTGAAAAGTTGCTCGGGGCACCCCGGAGGATATTTACTATATGGACCCCAAGATTGGATAAGGGGCACCTCAATTGGGCACCTACTATTCGCACCCCCAGTTTGGTTAGGGGGACACCCTTCTTCCACTTGGTTTTGGCGGGAAAGTGCAAGTTTGAATTTTGTTCGCCTGGGGAATTTGCTGTTTCGAAATTTGAGGAGCTGTGGCGAGATTCAATCACTCCAATCGACTCATTCCAGCCTGTTACACTCACATAGGACTGGTAAGTCCTTCAGATTCAAAAAACGTGGGTTGAATACGTGGATTTTCTAAACAACCGGGAATACGTGTGCGGATGAGATAATCACGGGATTACAGCGTGATTTTACGTGTGCTGCTCGTGTTTGGATCGAGCTTGGCCGCTGCAGAAGCGTGTAGGAGTTAAATAAGGAATATTCAACACTCATTGACAGCGTGAGAAGAGAAGAAAGGGAAGAAAATATTCCCGAGAAGAAAATATTACGGTCGATTGATGGGAGAATTATCTGCAGTTAGTAGGATGGGATATCAGTGAAGCGGGACGGAGAGTTTGGGATATTACAGAGCATCACAGAGTCGAAAAATCAAGTTGCAGGAAAATTCTTTCCTGCTGCTGCATATCTGAAGAACACGAAGAACAGACCATCCAAGACAGTCGTTTTCCAACAGTGAGAACGACACAGAGGCGGGGGTCGTAGAGCTACAGATTCTGTGATAGTTTCGTTTTATCGTTCTCTGTAACAGTTCAGTTTGTAACAAATATAATTGTCACAAACCCGGTTTTAATCATTTTCACCCATTTTCATCATTTGTAAACCCTTTTAGCAATAAAAATGATTTTTGAGCGCGTTTCCAACATAATGATGAGCTAATTCTCCCACAACCAAGGCAATGAGGAATCTATTTACGCATGAATAATTGGTAACTATTTTATTTTCTCTAATTTATAATTTACTCAATCACTGCTTTTGCAGAGTTTTTAATTGTTTGCATAATTTTCTTCATTGGTTGTGATTCAATTAGATAGGTTATACTTTGTTTAGATAATCTATGCTTAGGGGATACAATTAATATTTTAGAATTTTCCTGATTATATGTGAATTAAGAAATAAGGGACTTAAAATATAATTAGAGCTTTTGATTATTTACCATAATTTATTCATGTGTAGTAGTGGAATCAGTGTCTTGGTTATTCCTAATATCTTGAAATCAAATTTTGATCTAAGTTTTCTTTACTTTTAAGTTTTATTAAGTCTAGAATCTTTTGCTTTCACAAGCCTCAAAGAACTCATTACTACAACAATATTGAGATTACATCACAGGTACACGCAGGACCCTTAGTAACTAGTACACGCTTCTGTGTGGTGGACGCACCCTCGCCCTACAACGTAGTCATGGGCAGACTATGGGTCCATCGACTGCGAGGAACTGCTTCGACGCATCACCAATACCTACGCGTTCCTACATCTATGGGTGAAATGGAAATCAAAGGCGACCAGCAAGACGCAAGGCTATGCAATCTAGCGGAAATCATACTCAACGAAGAAAGAACTGCTACTCAACAGTATGAAAGAAAGAGACGTAAGGCAAATACCAAGGAAGTACAGGACGCAGCCTCCTCAGTACCCAAAGTCTTCTCAGACCCGGAGACAAGCACCTCCGCCACCCCAGGCGCATATGTCTCCGCCAAATGACAATTACAGAAAAGCACTCCTCAAATATGCTCACCGGTAGAACCAACAAATAAAATCAACATCGGGACGGAGGCAGAACCAAAGATGCTCAACATCAGAACTTCGCTTGATAAAGAAGAGGACATGCAACTACAAAGGCTACTAAAATAATACGCAGATGTCTTCGCATGGTCAATGGAAGACATGCCGGGAATCGATCCGAATTTGGCCTCACACCACCTTCGGCTCAGACCGGAGATACCACCGTTCAAACAGCGCATACGTAAAGTGGCAGACATCTACCACGAAGGGGTAGAAAAAGAGTTGCAAAAGTTACTTGCAGCTGGATTCATACGAGAAGTCAAGTATCCCACTTGGATATCAAACATGGTCATTGTTCCTAAGAAGAACGGAGGTGTACGCATTTGCATCGACTTTAGTAATCTCAAAAAGGCGTGCCCCAAGAACAGCTACCCACTGCCAAATATTGACCAGCTGGTCAATGCAACCGAAGGCCACCAAAGGCTATCCTTCATGGATGGATACTCAGGCTATAACCAAATATCCCTTGCGGAAGAATATCAGGAGCATACTGCATTCTTTACCCCACGAGGCCTGTATTGATATACAAGGGTGCCTTTTGGACTAAAGAACGCGGGGGAAACATACCAACAATTAGTAGACAAAATCTTCAAGCCATGGATAGGCAAAATACTGGAGGTCTACGTAGACGACATGCTCGTCAAGAGAAAAAAAGCAAAAAACCATCTCTCAGACCTAAGGGAGATATTTGAAGCCATGAGGAGCTACCACATGAAGGTGAACCCGGAAAAATGTACGTTCGGAGTTACCTCAGGAAAATTCTTGGGTTACTTGGTCACCAAGCGAAGAATCGAAGTAGACCCTGAAAGGGTCAGAGCAATAATGGAGATGCCATCTCCGCAAACCCTAAAAGGTAGTGCAAAAGCTAAATGGAATTTTATCTTCCATGGGAAGATTCATATCAAGATCATCAGATAAATGCAAAACATTTTTTGACACACTAAGGAAAGGAAGCAGGTTCACATGGACCGAAGAGTGCGAACAAGCTTTTCGCAAGATCAAAGATTACTTAGTATAAGTACCCATCTTGCAGAAACCGGAGCCAGGTGAAATACTCACACCATACCTAGCAACAACAAGCTACGCTGTGAGCGCACTGTTGGTACGAGACCAAGGGCAGGAAGAAAAGACCGTATACTACATCAGCAAGACACTCAGTGCAGCGGAGCTTAACTACACCAAGGTGGAACAACTCATATATGCCTTAGTAGTGGAAACACAAAAGCTAAGGATATATTTCGATGCACACACCATCCGAGTTTTCACGAAGGCTCAAATAAGTCAAATCCTCGACAACACGGAGAAGATTGGAAGAGTGGCAAAATGGAATGCCACGATCAAACAATTTCACATAATCTTCGAAACCAGGAAAGCGGAGAAATCACAAATCTTAGCAGACTTCTTGGCAGATCTACCTCTGAATGACAAAGATGAGATAGATGACATCCCAGGAATGGAGGAAGACAAGCCGGAACCATAGGATCTCTTGGAACCACGGAACTCACGAAGGTGGGAGATATTCGTAGATGGCTCCTCCAACGGAGAAGGCGCAGGTATAGGGATCGTAATAACAACCCCTACTGGAGACCGACTCATCTATGCATTCAGATTAGAATTCGAACAATACACTAACAACATCACGGAGTATGAGGCAGTCATACACGGCCTACGCTTCGCAGGAGCTGGGCTTATCAGATGTTCGTTTGACTAGTGATTCGCAATTGGTCATTAGACAAATAGAGCTCAAATACCAAACTCTGGATCCGATACTATCTTCGTATCTAAAGATAGCACAGGAGCATGCGCCAAAGATCAACAAGGTCACATTCAGACATGTCTGCCGAAAAGATAACAGACACGCAGATGCCTTGGCATTTATGTCATCAATGCTGAGAGATAATAACACTACCTAGGTCCAAATTGGGAGAATTTATGAACCTTCGATAAAAGGACTAACCTCCTACTCTGAAGAAACCTTAGCCTTCCAAACAAGGGCCATGAGGGAAGCATAAAAATAAAAAGAAGATGAAGCGATAGGAGAGCCAGATAACGAAGCTGGTGAGTCTGACAAAGATCAACCCACGTCAGATGAAAGCAACGAAGACGAAGTTGAGGACGATTGGAGAATCCAAATTCACCAGTACCTTGATAAAGGTACCTTACCCGCAGACGTCAAAGAAGCTCGAAAACTCGAATTAAAGGCAACAATGTACAACCTACGAGATGGGATATTGTATGGAAGGTCATTTCTCGGACCTTTGATGCGATGTCTCTCAAAAATCGAAGGTAAAAGGATACTTCATGGTATACACATCGGAGAAGCTAGAAATCATAGCGGAAGAAGGTCTTTGGAAATCAAAGCCAAAATGCAAGGATACTATTGGCTAAGCATGGACGAAGATGCGAAGAATGTAGCAAGGTGTTGTGAAAGATGCCAACGCTATGCTAGGAAGATTAAAGCGCCAGCAACGGAGCTTAACTCGGTCATCAACCGTGGTCATTCGCCGTATGGGGAGTTGACATTGTTGGACCCTTGATAGAGGGGACATCAAAAAGAAGATACCTTATCATAGCTACGGATTATTTCACCAAATGGGTGGAAGCAAGGGCTTTGGCAAGGATTAGGGACACAAATGTCTTTAAATTCTTGTTCGAGCAAATCATCTGCAGGTTCGGGATACCAGCCGCCATAGTCTCTGACAATGGAAAACAGTTGGAAGGAAAGAACATATACATGCTCTTCAACACCTTCAATATTCAGAAAAACAAGTCTACTCCGATATATCCTAAGAACAATGGACAAGCGGAGGCCACTAATAATACGATAGCAATAAACTTAAAAAAGAAGCTGGGGGCATACAAGAAAAGATGGTGTGAGCAGATGCACAATGTCCTTTGGGTCTACCGCACTACTAGAAGGGCAACCACGGGAGAAATTCCGTTCTTACTAACCTACGGAACCGAAGCAGTCATCCCAACGGAGATAATACTGCCAACAACGAAGACAGAGGCATGGGAAAAGAATCTTACAACAGATCTTATGCTGGAAAAGCTTGATGACCTTGAAAAAAGGCGGGAAATAACTTTGCAAAGGACGGTAAACTACCAACGAAGGATGGCTCGTGAATACAACAAACGGGTAATTCCTAGAAACTTTGTGGTCGAAGAATACGTACTACGTCAAATAACACCATACCAAAGGAAGAAAGAGTGGGGGAAGCTAGCTCCGACATGGGACGGACCCTACATTATACACGATATTGCGGGAAAGGGTTCATACTACTTAAGAAATCTCAAAGGGGAAGTATTGCAACACCCTTGGAATGAAATGTACCTAAAGAAGTATTACCCGTAAGAGAATGGTTATCACTCAGGAGGAGAAGGGAAGGGGCAATAGCCCGCCATGTTCTATCCCTGATCAAAGGTATTACAAACCAAACTAATCAATGAAAGAAACTTTTTGCTAAGAAAGAGTGCATGTTGATTAGATACAAATTGGGTTAGAAAAGACACCCTCCGTCAGAATTGACGATGAGGCAAGGCACGACATAACTGCGCATATGTCAATCTCAGATCCTAAGGGCAAATGAATACCACTAAAAGGAAAATAATAAGCAATATATCCCACAAAGAGAGATACCTTGTCGAAGTAAGACAGCAATCGCGCTGAATGCGTAGGGTTACAGGAAAATTATTACCCACGTAGGAGCCCTCGCCACAACGGTACCTTCTGGCCAAAGGATACTTGGGTAGGATGATGAATGTTCCACCAAAGGTTAAAAAACACCTTAGAACCTTGTGATGACTCGAATGTGCAAATAATTAGACATAATACGTCTATATATATATATATATATATATATATAATAACAAAGATACTAAAATAAGTACTACCAAAATAAAACTAACACATCTGAAAGTTGCAGATGAAGAAGGTTCAGAAAATAACGAAGCATTGTTTCAAGGAAAGGAGACAACAAAGGCCCCTCAGCTGGGGGCATAATACGTCAAAGGAGTTCGGTTGAAAACAAAGTCAGCATAGCACAATCATGGGTAAGGAAGGCGAGGGAAGACAACACCCTCAGCTTGGAGCTCAGCCTCCGCAAAAGCATCGTTAATATAGTCAATGGCATAACGCTTGAACTGCGCCTCCATTTGGGAAGCTTGCGCCGCTAGGTACGAAGCAGATTTCTGACGAAGCTCCCTAATCTGAGTGCTAAGATGATCATTAGCTTGCTGAAGCGCCTCAGCTTTAAACTTAGCAGCAACATCAAACTGGCGAGATATCTGGCCCTCAAGGCGGTTAATCTTTGCATTATCACCCACCAACTGCTCTTGGAGGCCCGCAGACACAAAGGGTATCAACAACAAGAACAATGAGCTAAAGATACAAAGGATTCTACGAAAAAAATAATTTTCCTAAGCTACCTTCGACATGACTAAAGGACTCTTCTAAACTATGTTGAGCCTCAGAAAGGTCTACCTCAGCCGCATCAAGGTCTTCCACAAGGGTATCCCTCTTCGTCCGAAGATCATCAACATCTATCCGGAGCGAAAGATTCTCAGAGGATAAAGCTTGGTACACATTCTCTAACTCTTCAAACCTTTTTACTAAGGATGCACGAGACATGGAAGAAGGCACGGAGCTGGCATCAATAAGTTTGTTCTTAAGAGAACATACCTCAGAAGTTAAAACATTACGCTCCGCAGTAACCTTAGATAAAGAAGCACAAACATCTTCAAAATCGACATGATATTTCTTGCGAATAATTTCTTGGGCAGAGAGACGCTTCTGGACGAAGGCAATATCCTCCTTTTGATTTAAAATGAGACTCTCCTTCCATCAAAGGGCTTCGTCACACTCCTCACGAAACGAAGCCATCTGCTTCACTAAGTCTGCATTATGGTCGGACTCAAGGGAAAGCTGGGCCTCATAATGAACAGTTACGTTCATTAGCCTATCATACTTCTTTTGATAATACCATAAATCGGAGGTTAACTTGGCCACTTGATCTCAAAAACATCTAAGTTCACTAGAGCTGTCGGCTGGCAGACGAAGTTTGTCTTAGGACTATGCAACCAGAAAGTAAAGAAAAAAGCTAAGGAGAAGAAGAAACAAACCCATGGCTTTAGAAGACTCGGCAGCTAAGACAGCATCAGCAGATTTGCGACCATCCTCGGAAACCTTAACAACATTATTAGGTCTCTCAAGAGCCAATAAACAAGCCTCCAGAGACCTTTGGGTTTTCCTCAATTCATCCTCCAACAAAGATATCTTAGCAGCAGAAGTAGCATCACCCGATGAAGGTTGCTGAGCAACAGCAAGAGCAGATTCTTGGCGAGCACGTTCCAACAGGGCACTCAAATGAGTGCACTTAGCTCGATAAACTTTGAACAAAGTATAGCTAACATCGACCTGTTTGCAAAGATGCAAATAAAGGAGTATAAGGACAGACGAAGGATCAAATTAAGGAGAAAATAGATAAGGTAAGAATCACTTACTGAGAACGCTGAGAGACGAGGAGGAAATTGGTGGATGTATCCATGAAAGCGTCCATCTCTTGGATGTTACCTCTACGGATCTCACTAAAGCTCTGACTAGAGCAAAGACAATCAGGGTCAAATAACAAGTCCTTGGCAGCACGATACTGGGCAGATAATACGTCCAGTTGCGAAGCTATCTCGAAAGAACTACCAACATGATGATAATCATCTCCAATAGAAAAGGGACCCTTGGAATCCCGCAGGATGTCTTCAAGAATAGCGTCATCAGAACTACCTGAGCTTAAGCTCTCCAACATCCTACCTTGGCTAGACTCAGCGACAGCACCCTCGTTTGTTTGAACACGAACAAGGGGCACAACTGTTGAACCCTCACCACGGCGAAGAGAGGGTATGGTGGACGAGCTGGGAACATAAGGAAGATCTTGAGAGCCGCCCAAATCCATGTCACCGGCAGAAGGAAGATTACCCAATACGGTCCAATCTGGTGACGAAGGTGGGGGTCCAATAGCTTTGCTAACAGGGGCAGAAGAGACAAAATGAGCACTCCCTAGTGAAGCAGGAGCAGCATTGAAGGAGAATCTAGCTAGTGAAATCACAACCTTATTCTTCTGTTGAGAATCCGAGCTACCAGCCCTTGCTGTAGGGGCAACAACCTTAGCAAACGAACCGCTAGATTGAAGAGAGGTAGCAGGAGACAAAGGCAAACTCTTATTGGCCACGACAACAGCTTCAACAGTAGCAGAAACAGCAGGTAAAGCCTTGCTAGGAGCAGAAAACGAAGGCATCTTCAAAGACAGCGTAGGTGCAGGAGCTTGAACACTAACAGGCTCAACCAACTGAGCACCAGTACCAACAAGAAGGTTTTCACCCTCAACAGAAGCAGCTCGAACTGGGATGGGATTATCCTTGGCAAAATCCTCCTCAATATCATCCATATGAGGGCTGAGGCCAATATCCTCAATATCCTCCATGTCCTCATCAAATGGCACATCACCAGCAGCCTTAGGATCGTCATCCAAAGTATCAAGATCAATGACGGTCTTCAACTTGCCCTTCCTCTGGGAAGACTGTAAAGAAACTCGTGCGTCAACTAAGAATCAGGGGCAAGGTACTAAGGAGCCTACGAGCACAAAGGTATTATAATGATCCTTACCTCCGAAGGCGTTTCAACCAAGGCTTTTCTCTTCCTAATCCTTGTGGCCACAGAATTGCCAGCAGAACCTGGAGCAGTCCCAGCAGAAGAAGAGGGGGAAGACTGCAAGAGAAAACCATTAGAACAAAGATATCAAAGAATACGAAGGTAAATTTATCAGATAAAGATATCAAAGAAGATAAATATATATAAGCAAACGAAGTTATCAAAAAACAAAGGTACCTCATGAGAAGCAGCAGGATTAAAAATCCAAGGCCGATACTCATCATACTTATCTGGCAAAGCATGAGCTGAACGAGGGACCGAAGGATCCGCAGTGGTGAAACCATAAGCCCAAGGAACAACCACACGAAGGGGAGTACGAGCCCAACGCTCCTCATGATCAAGACGAATGCGATCATATTTTGGCAAAGGCAGCCTTGCAGAATAAGGGATGGTAGTCAAACCAGTATTATCAATCTCCTCCAGTAAGCGAAGGCTATTACCTTCCCTAATATTCCTAGCATTAACATGGATACGACGAGGACCAACACTCCAAGGAAAAAGATTACTCTTTTGAATAGCATCAACATACGTAGCATTGAAATTGGCAGGGGTGTAATCCTCCCACTTAGACCTCCCCGCAGCAAAGGGATCATAAGACTCAAGGGTTGTTTTTCCCTTGCTACGGTACCATCTTTCGCGAAGAGCACGCCAGAAATTACCAGTATATTGCATAATTCCTCTAACCCGGGTCTTGTTCGCCGGGTCGTCCCTCGAAGATAATACATCATAGTAGAATTTATCTTTTCTACTAAACAAAGGAAGGAGCATACCTGCGGCCAATTGGTCGACGCTAATGAGGAGGTTATTCTCATCGTAAGGAAAATCTAGGATGAGAGACTCATTGAGAACGTCAAGGCCATTAATGAAGGATATCTCAAATTTATGAAGGCGAAAAGACCTGGTAATCTCAGCAATATACAGATGACCAAAGCCATTCTTGTCACGCAATTGGAGCCTTTGAAGCTCATAATGAGAAGGGGGAGGCGGGAGATCTTCAGTAGCAACCTCTCCAATATCAGGGCTCGCAATCTCCTCAGCGACCGCAGCCACCTCTGTACCAGCAGGCACCTCAGAGTCCTCAGGAGGAGGAGATGGCGTAGCATCAGGATGATCTATCCGCGGAGGGGGATCAGTCCACGAAGATATCTTCGGACCCTTACGCGTAGGTTTCTTCGGAAGCCTCATGATACCTAGCACCATTAGGAAGAACATCTCCATCAACAATGGCGGAAGAAAAATTGCAGTTCATTCAAAAGCAAATTAGGGAAAAAACTGACGAACTTTGGGCATGGGTTTTACTTAACCAACCAAACGGGACAGTTTAAACCTATCTTGGGAGAAACAAGAGAACCATTTGTCACATGATCAAGATTGCAGGCAAAAAACAACTACGGCGAAATCGTCATCAACAGTCGAAATGGAACAAAACCCAAGTTCCTATATTATGAAAACAAGTAAAAGAGAACAAGGATTCTCACATGCAAGCGTAACAAGCAACATCAGTGAATCTCCTAGTCAAAAACGAGACAACAGGGGCAAGCATAAGGAAGATCAAAACCAAAAAAGCAAGTATTACTTACTTGTATGATCGACTGTGGAGCCAAAACACACGGAGAATCGAAGGAAAAAGGGGAGCAGTTACCAGCAGGGCAGAATCTCAATGAAAGATATGGAGAGCGACAGTTCGAAGATAAAGAAGAAAGGGAACTAATAAAAATTCCTTCTCTTTATTCTCTTCTTATAGGCGGCCGGAGAATCCAAAAATTTGGGTGTCCCGAAATTCAAGGGGAAGTTATTACATGAAAGGACATGTGGGGCCACCCAATCGGTACGTGCAAAAATGGCGGCGTAACGGAAGTTTTCTTCCACTTCTACCAAACGGTAGAACATGAAAGAAAAGGGGCAAACTGTGAATACCAATATTCTGTGGAGCACGTGTCACGATCTTAGCGGCTTCACATATAATCAACTGTATATCCTTCGCTGAACAGAGAATCCTAAGTAGCAAAGGATACCACCGCAGATCTACTTTATCTCATCCCAAGAAATAAGGCCTAGACGGTCAAGATAAGAAGGGAAAAAGCCTAGTCTACATAGAGTCAGCTGGCGAGGGGACAGAGTTAGATGACGCATCCAATCAGCAATAAATGCTCAAATCTCTTATCTACACGCATGAGTCAAGGCACGTGGAGAGGGAAAGCGTGGCAGAACTCGATTGGCGGAATCTGGCCGTGAACGAAGGTACAACCCGTACTAAGGTTGGGTAGTTCTCGAAGAAACGTGGGCTAGTTGAGGTGTCGAAATACAACTGGAGAAAGTACGGGGTGGACGAAGGTGCCATTGGTACAAAAGGTGTATCAGGGATGATGGACCCAGAGGCAGCAAAGATATACCTGGAGCAAGAGGGGCTATAAATACCAAGCCTCACCAACAAACTAAGGGCATTCAATATCTAGGAGAGAAGATCTAGTCTTAAGATTATACCTCTTTAATGTTTAGAACTTAAGTATTTACTTCCACTTGAGTCCTCTCTATTACTTTGGTAAGCATTTAAGATCTTTGTAACCACCATAACTTAATACAAAAACAAGCACTCATTACCCCATGGACGTAGACAAATGTAGAACCACGTAAATCTCTTGTGTCTCATGATAACTTAGAAGCTTTTACATTATACTTGTGTTTTTCGTTATTATTATGATCTTAGATATCATTTATTACTTAGCACAATCAGTTCAACATAGGTATCAATACTACTTAGTATCAGATCCTCAGAGCTGTATACATTACGTATACTACGGGAAAACGAGTAGTCACAAATGAAGCTTACACTAAAGGTCATAAATGCAATAAACATCAATTGTATATGATTGTAGCAGATGATGAATATGTGTCACAAACTGTAGAGGCACGAGAAGGGTCTACTCCAACTATTGTAGAAATGGAGGAGGAAATGAAAATCTCTGTACATGCCCTAGCTGGATCAATTTCCCATACAACCATCAAAATCAAAGGCTTGGTCAAGAAACAAGAACTCACCATCTTAGTCGACAGTGGCAGTACTCATAGCTTCTTGGACCCCAAAGCTGCACAAAGGTGTGGAAGTTTAATCAGTTCTACACAACCCCTACAGGTGGCAGTAGCAGATGGCAACAAATTTCTTAGCCAAGCAAAGTGTCCTGCATTCACTTGGAGTATGCAAGACCATACATTCTATCATGACTTGCACATTCTAGAGTTGGGGGGTGTGATATGGTGCTTGGTGTGGAGTGGATGCTTGAAATCAGCCCTATGGTCTTCGATTTCAAGAAACTCACCATTAAATTTCAACACCAAGGTAAAGAAATCGAATCGACAGGCCTACAAGAAGAAGCTACCTTGTCTCAAATGTCAGGCTCCCTACTGAGAAGATTAATTCAAAAAGGCACTCAAGGTATAATTGGACAGTTTTTCTCTCTAGATGCCAACACTTCTCCAGAGGTCATCGAAACACCAATTGTTGCAGTCCTTGAGCAATTCTCTGACATTTTTCAGACTCCTACCACAATTCCTCCTGAAAGATCTCATGACCACCACATCAATTTGGTCCCCAATGCTACACCTCCAAATTTGCGTCCTTACAGAGTTCCATATGTCCAAAAAGAGGTGATTGAGAAACTTTTGCAAAATATGCTAGCGACAGAAGTTATACAACCCAGCCATAGCACCTTTGCATCGCCAGTAATCTTAGTCAAGAAGAAAGACGGAGGGTGGAGGTTCTGCGTCGACTATCGCAAGCTTAATGCAATCACAATCAAAGATAAGTACCATATACCAATTATAGATGAATTACTTGCTGAATTAGCTGGGGCCACTATATTCACAAAACTAGATCTTCTAGCGGGGTATCACCAGATAAGGATCTACTTAAAGAGGATATCTTCTCCAAAGAGGCTGTTTATGTTGTCAGTTACAAGCTTGAAGGTCTTGAAACCCGAGAAGATTTTGAAGGCGATCTTTGATTTCAACGTGTGTTCGGGTGATTTTGGTCTTAGAGTTGTTTGGTGTTTAATTCTTTGTCTAGGAAACTTCTTATGAGAATTTATGGTGTGTGGAGAAAAGACTGCTCACAACTTGCCTGCAAGTATACAGGGATAAGTTATAGCTAGTGGGTAAGAAGGGTCAGTTCCACAGGGATTAGGAGGTTGTGATTGAAGTTGTCTAAGCTAGGCAGTTGATGCAAGACAAAGATAGCAGTTCACTGAGTCACAGTAGAAATGAAACTAAGATGGCAATGAAATAACCAAAGCTATAAGCTAAGGGCAGAGGAGAGCAGTGCACTATATCCAGTGCACAGCAGAATTGGAGTTGCACAAATTAAACCAACAGTGAACAAACACTTAAGAAGGCAGTAAACAAAACAGAGAGAGAGTTACAGAAAGTGGAGTTACTAAGGCAGCTGAGTCCACCATGTGCCTATATCAAACAATGCAGTCAAGGTTGAAATGGAATTCCTAAGCATACATCTAGAATGAGATGAAAAACAGCTTGCTCACTGATATGCCCCTAGAATTGATTGTCTTTTGACAGCACAATCAATCACAAGCATGCCAAAGCACTGAGTACTTCTCATTGCTCAAGCAAAATTGCTAGAAAAACACTATCCTAACCATGCATCATCCAACATTACACTAGGCTTCATCAGAGCCCTAGTTCAGTGCAATTTAGCTCATGTCCAACATTTTACTAACAGCATACAAAGATAATGCAAACATAATTTCAACACAAATCAACTGATAAGCAAGTTTCACACATACACTGTTACTAAACAGACATTTGAGAATTAATGTAATAAAATGTTCCTGACTAGCCAGAGAGCTCTTCTACCACACCCATTTCATCCTTTTATATCTTTTACAGGGAAATTATATTTCTACAAACCCTAATTGGGATAATCCCCAAATTTGCAAATTAGGGTTTTCAAAATTAATGAAAATTAACCTACATACTGACCAAAATAGCTCCAACCCATGCTTGTACGATGCCTTCTCTGCTTCCCTGTCGCTCCAATTGAAACCCTAGCTCGAGATTTCTTATCAACTCCATACCTAGGATGCAGAGATATGAGTTTGATAAGAACTCTAGGCTAGGGGGAAGGTTCTGGTGGGTATGGGTCTCTGTGGTGTTGGGAGGTGGTGAGGAGCGGCTCGAGGTGAACTGGGATGGTCGGGGAAGATGGTGGCAGGGTAGAGCAGGTGGTGGTGGTTCTGGAAATGGGGGTGGCAGAGTGTGGTCGATGATTTGGGAAGAAGGGGGGGTTTGGTAGAGGTGTAGGGTGTTGGTACTGGGTTGTAGCGGTTGCAGCGAGGGATGATGTTTCGCGATCTGGTCCGTAGGATGTGACGATGGTAGGTGGATCCAACGATGAATGGGAGGCTGTGGGTAGCGACCGTCGGATGGAGGAATGCAACGAAAAGGACGGCCCAAGATGGAGATGGGCGTTGCGATGTAAAGCGGGAGCTTCGGAGTTTGATGTGCGATGATGAGCGACCGTAGGATGCTGAAATGCTTCGATCTGACGGCTGAAATCCGATACGGGCTTGGATAGTGGAAATGGGTTTGGTAAGGGTTTTGGGCCTTGGGTATGCCAAGCCCATATCTTCTTTAGAACAATTCTTCCTTCTTGAGCCCATTCCTAGCTTTTGGTCTTGTGCGCAACATTCTTCGCGGCTTCCTTGCGTAATTCCTCCCGGCTTTTCACTACTTTTCTGCTCTTTTGCTCCGCAATTCATCCAGACTTTATTTATTACCTAAAAATGCAAAATTAAGTAAGAAAAATATTTATTCTTGAAAACAATGAAAATACAGAATATGGGATAAAATGTAGAATTAATGCACAAAAGATGAGTTAAATGCCAAAAAAAGGGATATATAAATATACATTGGCACTCATCAAATACCCCCAAACCTGAATTTTACTTGTCCTCAAGTAAAACAAAACTAAGGAAATCCTACTATACCACTGTCGCTGGTCTCTCGAATGCATTTAGCGTATGCACTAAGCCTTTTAAACCACTAAGTGTCCCTAGTGGACGAGTTGAAGTCTCGTGAAGGTTTAGAACGTACCTACAAAGTTCTAGGTCAAAATATAAGCTCAGATTCCATCAAATGTGACATGTGCAAAACAGTTAAGCTCACAGCAAAATGGAGATGTCAATCTAGCTATCGAAGGCACAATCCTAGCACTGATAACAAAAAGACATGTGATAAGAGTGTAAAGTGTATCTACACATGTGTAAAGAAAGATCTGAAGTTATGACTACTAATCACCAAGAGATAGTTTCTCAGGCTAAGAACTGAGGTCGAAATCTAGCTAGCTGTCCGGACTTTACGAGAATTGTGAATGAGTTGGAGGTATTTCACAATTACTCGCGTTGTACATCAATGGCATACACCCTCCTTGCTTATTACAATGAAACACAAAAGACTCTTTACATGACTCTTATTTACATTGACTATCTCTTTTATTTTTGGAACAAGAGATGATGGAATTGATAAATACTTGATTTTTTTGTATTTTTCTGATATTTTTTTTTCTTATATACATCGTTTTTTTTTTTTTTTTTTTTTTTTTTTTTTTTTTTTTTTTGAACAAGGAAACACTTTTGATACAATACAAAAGGAAACAAAAGATTACATGACACTTTGCAAGAGGTAGCCCTTTTTGATGCACCCAGTTAAATTCGATGGTTGTCTTTCTTAATGTAACCTCCACCTTCTATCCCAACCAACCAAAGAACAAGCTAGTCAAGTTTCGTTCAGTATTCTAAAGTGATTGGCAATCGTAACTTCCTATCAAACACCTTGAAGATCGAGGCCATACATGTATTGGTAGATCGTGCGCGTGCAAATTTCTTATCACTATGTGAATTGTGCTAGAATCAGGGTGCCTAAATATCTAGACTAAGACTCCTAAAAATACATATTTGCACAAGAGTCAACATTTCAAGGTAAATGAGCTCCATTTTTATGATTTTTCATTTTTTTAATTTTTTTTGAATTTTGATTTTTTTTTTTTTTTTGGAATTTTTCAATTTTTTCAAAAAGAGGAGTTCGTTTTCAATTATGGCAATTATCATGGTATCTACTCTATACCCCCAAACCTAAACTAAACATTGTCCTCAATGTTTCAAAATATGGAAAGAATTATAAAACAATATATGAAGAGGAACATG